>NC_068987.1:37522465-37529446 GCF_001194135.2 Octopus bimaculoides
CCTCAGAAACCCTTATTTATGTAATAAGATGCTCGGGCTGCCACGAAAACTACATAGGGTCCACAGGATTATCGCTCAGACGCAGATGCACTCTGCATCGACAGCAGATTGCATTCCCAGAATACCGAATGATACCCTTCAGTGAACATATTAAGAAATGCGCAAAACAAATGCTACCACAATTTATAATCTTTCCATTCTATCAATGTGCCATTGGAACACGAACACAAATTAGATTAAATAAGGAAACCTTCTTCATTCAAAAATATAAGCCCAAACTTAACCATTGCTAACACTTTTAAATAAGGAAATTCACCTCACTGAGAGTAAAAAAAACATAGAACAAAACCTAACATATTATTCCTTCTAAACCAAACAATGGTAAATTAATCTAAATATGCCACCTCCTACATTTCGATTATACCGGAAGAAATCTCTGATTACCTCCCCCTATCTAGAACTCTTTTTTATGCACGGGAGTGAAGACATGTTACGACACAAGTAGAGAAATTTGAAAAGACAACACGAAACCGGTTATTTCTCCAAATACAATGTTTATATACCCAAAATGTTATAACATTTTTGTGACATAACAATTTAAATATATACTTTAACCGTGTAACACAAGCCTTCTGTAGTTTTTCACTCTTGTTTATCTTATATATATATATATATATGTATATATATATATATATATATATATATATATATATATATATATATATTGACACACGCGCATGTTTTATTGTACCCGTAACATTCGTTATGAATCCACAGTTTGGATATGTTTCAGAGTAAATGTAGATAATAATACAAATCATGAAAGACTGTTTATAAAATATCTGAGTTAGACCAACTTACGAAAGTTTCATTAATAAAAAAGATTATTAGTTACATGATGTAATCTACATAATGTGTCTTTACTATGGTTACTTCTGTCAACACTTCAACAATCCAATCATGTTAAAAGTCTCTGAAGATTTAGCAATACGATTTGATTATGCAATGTACATTGTATAGCTCATAATTATTTATTGTTAATACATATGATGATGTAACTAAATATATAAACAATCACTCATGTTTAATTTTCTATATATGCGTGTGTGTGAATGAGTGTGTGTGTGCGCGGGCCTTTATATACAAGTCTATGCTTGTTTGTGTGGTGAGGCTGTAACTGAGTACGTTGTCTGCACCATGCTGTAGGATTTTCGTTCGTCGAGCATTATATTACCTACAGATAGAACTGCCGGAAAGTTTTATAGTTTCCAACTTCCATTTTGAGAACTATTTCTAATTCTGTTTATCACTCTCATGAATGGTTATGTAAGCTACTTTTTAGCTGTACACATCAGGCAAAAAAATAATAAAGATCCCAGAGTATCCATCATCCACTGGGAAATCTTATCAAGTTGTACCATTGCATCTCATAAAAAAAATCTAAAAAAGATTTTTTTAAAATTGAACAATAAAATTGTATTAAATTTTAAATTATTTCAATTAAATTTCAATTAAATTTTTAAAATTTTCTTTAAGAAATAAAAATAAGTGATAATAAATAATATTCTTTTTAAATTAGTAATTCAAAAATTTTAAATCCATGTCAATAACTTTATGTTAAAAAAATTGTTAGTTAAAAAATTGTAAGCTAAAAATTCTTTTTAAACTTAAAAATTGACGAATTATTTTTATCTATGTAAAAAGAAGTAAAAATTAACAAATGCACCTAAAGGTACAAGACGAGAGTCAAGAAATGTGACTTCAAATACAAGAAATATAAATGAGATATACACATACACACACATATGTATATATATATGGAGACAAATATATGCATATACATACATACATACATACATATATATATATATATATATATATATATATATATATGTCATGAATGGACACCTAGACAAAAACAAAATATGACAAATGATATAATAAATTAAGCAAAAATAACAGGTCAACGTACATGCACATACACACCAATATGCCCATATATGTACACACATACACACAAACACACAAATGTACATTTATATACACCTATTACAACAAGCATTATGTGGACAAGCTCTGATGCTACGGGCATGTGATTAGAGAGTAGCAAGAAAGAATCGCTCGACAGATTCTACAAGCAGAGCCAACCGGCAGATGACCAAGCATGAGATTCTTGGATAAGATACATAATTTCAGTTGGTCATGCTTGAGAATCCAACCCGAAAGTGTAATGGCGGTTGTTTCTGATAGGACCCAATGGACTGTACCCTAACCACCACATGACTCTCTCAGGAATAGTGGGAGGAGAAGCTGGATGAATAACTGGATAGAAAGTCGACAAACAGACACGCGTACAGATAAGCAAATAGGTAAATGTATAAATAACGTGCGTGTGCACCAGTATACACTTACTCACACACACACACACACATACATACACACTCACACACAGACACACTCACTCACACACACACAAACACACACATATATATACACACAAACACACAAACACACACACACACACACACATGGGAGAACGTTAGCAACGGTTTTGCGCCGACCATTACACTTGGTAACGCGACAATTTTGGCACAAGGCCAGCAATTTCAGGAGAGGGGCTAAGTTGATTGCATCAACCGCTGTGTTCAGCTGATACTTATTTCATCGACCCCGAAAGGATGAAAGGCAAAGTCGACCTCGGCGGCATTTGAACCCAGGACATGAAGACAGACGAAATGCCACTAATCAGTTTTCCCGGCGTGCTATTCTGCCAGCTCGCCGCCTTGCAATATGGCACTATTGACGACTGTTCAGACATGCCGGAAGCACACAGCCTCCTCCATCCTAGTTCAGGCTGTGATAATAAGAAAAGAACCTGCGCGAAAAGATAATGGAAAGTATCAACTTTATTCTAAGATGAAATGTTGCCTTCCATGTGCGTTCGTGCGTTCGTGCGTTCATGCGTGCGTGAATGCGTGCGAGCATGTGTGGGTGTGGGTGTTTGTGTGCGTGCGTGTGTGTGTGTGTGTGTGTGTGTTTGTGTATGTATGTGTGTGTAACTTACACAGTAAACATAAAAATGGCAAATATCAGCGGCCTATGCCCGTGCAGACCTATGGAACTAACACGCTATCATTGACAACAAGAGACATGAAAAAGTAGGTTGTTGGGGTTGATGTGTAAGGTTTATTATAAATGGATTGGCTCAGCAGAATATGAGGATAGGGAACAGCACTTCTTTTCTTGTTACATTTACTGTGGTTTTGGAGAATGGTACTATAAAATGGATGGAGAGAGTGGGTGTTGGTTTGTGTATGTTAGTATAAATGTGGGAGAAGAGCATTAATTGTTCATCTTTGCTTGATGTGAATGGTAATTGATGAGTGATAAGTGGTTGCATTGGCCATTAGTTCAAGTGGTGTGATGGAGGTTGCTTTTAACGATGTTGGGTTAAATGTATAGGTCATCAACATAAAAAAGGTTGACCTTTTGAAAACCTATTGCTTGATGAGGTTTTGAGAATCAGTTAATAGGAATCATAACAACTGTATAAGTGGTTTCATGAGAGAAAACTAATAATGAAGTTTATTGGTTTCAAACTTTGGCACAAGGTCATCCGTTTTGTAGGAGGGATTAACTCGACTAAATCGACCTCAGTGCTCAACTAGTTCTTATTTCAACGACCCCGAAAGGATGAAAGGCAAAGTTAACCCCGATAGAATTTGAACTGAGAACATAAAGATGGGTGAAACGTCGCTAAGCATTTTGCCCTGCGACAACGGTTCTACCAGCTCACTGCCTTAATGAAATTTATGAAAAATGTAAATATATATAAAAATATAAGTATTGATATAATTAAAATCGCATGGATAATTAGATGAATAGAAAGATGGGAAATGAAAAATATATCTAAAGTTGGTCATTTTCAACCCTTCTGCCTTAGGAAAAATGAAATCATGTTACTTTTATGAGCGAGACAAACCATATTAGATAAAACGTGTCCCTACATTTCGAAATAACCAATAAAATTAATAAAAACTGCCTACTGTAGAATAATCCAAAACAGATTGATGTGCACTGAATTGACTGTGGGAATAGAGCCGCGGATCTTTCATTATGTAGAAGACCTGGTTACCCATGACAAAATCACCTCAGTACAGTTCGACTATTCAAACCAGTGTTTATTAAATACCACTACAAGATATAGATAAACGTCACCTTTCACATGAAAATCCTCGATATTTTTGCAGCTACTTAAACCGTATGCTTTAACATCTAGTATTAATAGTCAGAAGGTTGTGGTTTGTTTCAATCATAATAGCAGAGAAATCTTAGAAGGGGTGACTATGTTAAACGCAGCAACGTTACTTATTTTTCATCTACTTTACCCCTTCTCAGATTTCGACGTCAACCCACAACATTCTGACCTCTATGATTAAAGTAAATGGTTTTAGGTCTTCGATTGTGAAATAAACTTTAAATTTAAGTTAGATATATGTACTGTACCACTTATTAATGAATTAGACCGATAATCTCCACTCTTTCCGAGTTTGTATATACAACAACTCTCCACAACCTAACAATCTCTCTGTAGACAGAAGACGAGTATCCATTCTCCATTAAACGTCTTCCTGAAACAGGGACAAAACTAATCAATTTTCTGTCAGCACAGACATAAAACCTATGATATAACAAATTCGCTTACTTTTCACCACTCAGGACCTGCTGTGCATTTGAAATATTTTGTACTAAACTATTAATATATGTGTGAATGTGTCTATAATTTATTAATGAAAATTAAGATGTTTTGTATCTAGAAGCCAATTGTTTCATTCTGATAAATTTGTTAAACGAACTACGGCGGTTGTGTGACATTTAGTCATGTTAGCAAAAGCATATAAAATATATTAAAGGACAATCTATTTAAAATCACAGGTTATTGTGGGTCTATATTAAAATAGTAAATAAACAGATTGTAATGTTAGGGATTCGTCAATGGAAAAAGAAGTATAATGTGAGAGCGGACAGAGAGGTCGTAGGAAAATAGAAAGAGGGAGTATAGAAAAATCAACCCACCCTATCCCATAAAATAAGGATAAGAGAAAGGAATCTATTGAGTAATGGAAATATAGAAAGATATAGAGTAAAAACCTATGCTGAGTAGGCAATATGAGCAAACCTGCTCAGTGTGAGTTGAACTGAAAATCTGACCATTTAGATGTTCACGATTTAGTTACATGAATCTAAGCATTCAAATTGGAAAAGTTAACTGCATTATCACAGAGAAAGCGTCAAAATATTAAATTATGGGCATAAGTGTAATTTTTTCAGGTCAAATTAGAAGTTTGACCGGCTAAAAATAGCAACTGAATCACTTCTTAATAAAACATTTCATCATTTTAAACGAGGAAATACATTTTAGATGATGTAGTCCAAGACAGACTTTCGAAAGAAAAGGACTAGACCATCAGGTCTGAAGCACCTTCATAGGTTTACTCAAAAAAGACTCACATCGGGTTAACTAAAAACAACACCAACAGTGAAACTCCATCTAGCACAGTGTATGTTCGATTCTTAGCTTGCTATTCCGTTACATTAGCTATTCGTTTTATGTAGTATTTGTAAATTAGCATTTTGCATTTACAGTGAGATCTTTTGTTCCATATTTTCCTTTGTTATACCATAACATTTGTATATTTACAATAATAAATTACAGAGTTAATATTGAGAGTTTCAACGTAACCTAATAAGTTGCATTAAATAACTGTCATATCGATTTTATTGTCATATTTGTTAAGTTCCTTTCATATCTGTCCAATTAATTATGATATGTGATAGCTTACTGACAATTCTTTAAAAATCTAAATATTAAACTAACGTCTGATGCACTACCTTAATATGTTAATATCTGCAAAAAATATTCGAGATTTTATATTTTGTTATTTTATGGTTGACGTTTCGCAGTTCTCTCCATAGCAGGATATTGTCTATAAGAAGCAGGATTCTAATAATACTCGAGATCCGAAATAACAAACAAAATCATAAATGTTAAAAGACATTAATACATACACAAAAAAATTAAGTTGATTTTGTAATTTTGAAGTAGTAGGGACTGTGGTGGACATTGTCTTTATTGTCTTTCTATCGCTGTCGTGACGATTGTCTCGCTTCACTGTTGTGGGTTCAAGAATAATCTAGACATGTTTAGCCTACAGGATGCAAGTGGTGTTGATTGGGAGTTTGGGATGACTAGGGACAACATCAGCTTCTTTACCACGTTTTCTTTCATCTTCAAGATGTTCAGTTCCTTCTTTTCAAGGTGCTTAGCCACTCATATTCTAACCTTTTCATCTTCAGAACTTCAAAGTCTGTAGGCAGCTTCTATTTCATTTGATCGATGTGGTCTTTGAAGAGAATTTTTCTTCCCTCCTTTTGATCGATTTCCTTTCTGCAGTTGAGAATAAAAGACTTGTGTTATAAGCTGTTTGTTAATCTTTCAGACGAGGTCAACTGCCCATATGTGTGAGGATTTTTTGTTTTATTATCTATAAAAGTTACATTTGTTGTTTTGACTTCAGTGAGGACTGTTTTCATCATATTGAGAGATTAACAATGAGATTGTTATCATGAAATTACTTTCGATGAATAACGACATTGAATAAAAAATGGCATTGTCGAAGTGAGAGGGAGAACATACATTCTGATTGTGAAGCTGTTTATAATTAAGTATATATATCTGTCTGTCTGTCTGTCTGTCTGTCTGTCTGTCTGTCTGTCTGTCTGTCTGTCTGTCTGTCTATCTATCTATCTATATGAATATACATACAGGCACGGGTGTGTGGTATGTATTTATGTCTGTGTTTTCCCCCACCATTGCTTGACAACCGATGTTGGTGTTCCCATTCGTCGGAGTTTTTGTGATGTCTTTGCAGCTTTATTAATAAAGTATATATATATATATATATATATATATATATATAT
>NC_068987.1:37530506-37532773 GCF_001194135.2 Octopus bimaculoides
ACCCCACCCCCCACATATATATATGGTGGTTGTCTACTCTTTATCCTGGCCTCTTCAAACGCTTTCACACAACTCCACACTTTGTTCGCCATCCATCTCAATCCGAAGCAAGGATTTCTATGTCTTCTGGGATCCACTTCAAGTGACTTCATAGTAGTACTTATGCCGTTCTTGAACCTTCTTTTTAGGTTTACGCCGATAGCGTTTCCCCTCTGCATGCTCACCATAAAGCAGCTGTTTGGGCGTGCGTCCATCCGCCATTCGAACAATATGACCACACCATCCCATTTGGTTTCTCAAAATTATAGATTTAATTGAGGTGATGCCTGCAGGTGCAAGGGCATCTATATTTGGAGTGAAAGAACTCCGTTTAATGTTTAAAATGCGATGAAGGCATTTTTAGTGGAATTGTAATTTAAAATGACCTTCATAACATGTCCATGTTTCACAAGAATAAAATAGGAATAGTAAGACAAATGATTTGTTATGCGCCAACTTTTTATTGTTATTTATATGTCGCTGGCGCCAAACGCGTGACTCCAAGCCACCAAACGCTTGTACTGCCCTTTGAATTCGCAGATGTATTTCTCTATCCATCATTTTGTACAGAGCTTCCAAGGTAGAGGAACGAATAAGCAACCTTAAGTAACTTACCCTTAAAAAAATATCAGGTGAGGCGGGGTTACAAACAACACCACATGCAGGTCGATACATTACAACTGTTGGTTTTTTCAAGTTGATGGTCAAGCCAAAATCATTACAAGCTGAGTCAAATGCAGATACAAGAGATGGCAGACCTGTTTCAGAATGACTGACAAGATCGCAATCGTCAGCGTATAAAAGCTACCTAATGAGTGAAGTAAAAACCTTTGTTTTGAATTTCAGTCTAGTCAGATTAAAAACATTCCTTGTTGTTCGATATTTTATGTAAATACCTTCCTCAGAGTTTTGAAAAGCGTGTGACAACAGAACAACAAAGTATATTGCAAAGAGGGTGGGTGTATCAAGTCTCCTTGCTTTCCTCCATTTTCCACGGCAAAAGATTCAGAGAACCTACCACCAAAGTTAACTCTAGCTTTCATATCTTGATGCAAAACCCTGATCATATTTTCAAATATTTCTGGACACCCTATTTTCCTTAGAATTAGCAGCAGAGCATTTCGATTAACAGTATCGAATACTTTGCTCAAATCAACAAAGCAATGGTATCAGGCAAGACTCTGTTCAATGCACTTTTCATGAAAGTGTCTGATAGTAAAGATACAATCAGCTGTGCCCCTGGAGGAGCGAAAACCACACTGAGACTCAGACACCGTATTTGGAATTATGAAGGTATTTGAACGTTCTAACACATGCGGGCAAGTACCTTTCCAGCGACAGACAAAAGCGAAATCCCACTAAAATTACCACAAAGATCCTCTGGCCCTGATTTATACAAGGAGACTAAAATAGTATCAATCTACTCTTGAGGCACTTTCTCAGTTCTCCAACGGTGACAAATTAGTATGTCTAAGAGTTCAAACATTTTGTCACCCCCATATTTCAAGACTTCTGTACATATTATAACAGAACCTGGAGACTTATTGTTATTCAGCTCATTCACAGCTAAATAAATGTCATTTAGAGTTGGTTCAAATGCCATTTCGTCTATAATTGGAAGGTGTTCGATTTTTTCTATCATCCTCATGTCAGCGGATGATAATC
Source organism: Octopus bimaculoides (assembly GCF_001194135.2). NCBI lineage: Eukaryota > Metazoa > Mollusca > Cephalopoda > Octopoda > Octopodidae > Octopus > Octopus bimaculoides. The sequence continues at coordinate 37,532,211 of NC_068987.1, forward strand.
TATTCAAAAGTGCAGAAAAATCTTCTATCCAGCGCTTATGAATAGAATCGGTGTCAGTCAGAAGCAAACGTCCATTTTCTGTTATCACTGGAGCTATTCAAGATTTTGGGCCATATACCTCCTTAATATAAGAGTACAAACCCTTGACATTATTTCTGTCAGTTGCTTCTTGTGCCCCTTTTGCTTTACAATTCCATCATTCCTGTTTAATTTTCCTTAGAGCTGTCTGGATTTTCCCTTTCAGCTTTCTGTAAGTTTCGTTTAAGTTGGGATTCAAGGACTGACAAAGAAGTGTATGGCCTAAGTTTGGTTTTTCTAAAAGTAGATCATGAATTTCTGCTGAACTATCTGAGAACCAGTCACTAGACTTACGTGATCTAAATCCCACTGATGAACTTGCAGCCTGAAACACTTTTGTTTTGAAATCTTCCTATAGATTATTTGGGTCACGGTTGATACTCTATATAGCATCGTGGAATCTTTGCACGCTGCTTGATAATTTAGAGTTTCCAACATTTAACTTTTGGGGTACCTTAGAACCAAACTGTCGATTTTTAGGCATT
>NC_068987.1:37535093-37536145 GCF_001194135.2 Octopus bimaculoides
AATGTGTATGTTGTTGTCACAGGTCATGTATGTATCTATGTTATGAAAAAGAGGTAAAGAATACTGAGATGAAAGTTTAATCTATGACGTTGTATGTATCACTTTCTCTCTCTCTCCCTCTCCCTCTTTTACTCTTACTCTCTCTATTTTTATGTTGAGCGCGTGTGTAAGAATTGCGTTCCAGGTAGAAAGGATGAAATATAGAAGTTGCTAGAAACAACAGCCAAATCTCCCTTAAATCACTCAAAGTAAACGGAATTTTAATAATCTAATTACTGCACTGGAAAGTTCACATCGAGAAAATTCCATTGATGTAAAAATTTTTACGAAAAAGTGGAAAATGTGGATTTCTATAAACTTTCAAAAAGGCTTCACACAAACACACAATTTCAGATTTATATATTAAGATTGCAAGCGGCTAAGGTGTGTTTAAGCTTTATAGATTCATTAACATCTATAGAAACGAAATTAATGTTTAAGCTAGCTAAACTTTTCTTGATCCCTAAGATCAACGATTAAATTAACATTTACTTAATATAGGCTAAAAGGTAACTCTATGAGTTGATATAACATTAGTTAATTGAAAGCAACTTGCTTTTCTTTCTTATAAAATATAACCGTTACTAATTCGTCCCATTTAGATTAACTTGGATAATGTAGGATAATTTGGGTAATGTAAAATAATTAAGCGTTCTGCTCTGACATACAGCAAATCACGTGCAATGAATTTGGAAGCGAGTAAACATAAACCAGCATTCCTATGCACTCCACTACATACTACACCCATAATTCTTCTGGCCTTGAAGGGGGGAAATGCAGCGTTATGGTTCAGTTTCTGCGTTCTACTATTACTAGTGCACACAGTTCCATATGTACGTGTTTACAGAACGATAAGAAATCGTATCACATGTCAGACTGCAGATTATGCATGTACGTATGTATGCATATACATGCATGTTTCTATATATATGTATATACATATATATTTACATATGTACACATATGTGTATATATATATATATATATATATATATATATATATATATATATAT
>NC_068987.1:37537190-37540734 GCF_001194135.2 Octopus bimaculoides
TATATATATATATATATATGTAATTAAATGTATTTATTCTATCCTAATAAATAATAATTCTGATAGAATAAATGGGTTAATAGAAACCAAGGTAGCAAAGATCACAAAATAACTGTGGTGTAATTCCTGTTGGTGAGGCAGAAACTCCTTGATATTTTGGGTATTTGAGTATATTTAAAAATTTAAGGAATGGAGAAAACGCATGTTATAACTGCATACTTTATTCCGACATATGTTTCGAAGAATTACAATTTATGCGATCCATAAGAATCGGCGATGTTAAAAATGTAAACTTCTCCTCAGGGAAATGCATGGGAATCATCTTAAACGTAAGACATTATGACCGAGTATGATAACTATAGTTGGATAATGTTATGACGTGATTCAAGGTATCGACGAGCTGAATTTTTAATTGAGCATTCAATACTTTTAATGTATCAGTCGGAGAAGGCTTGGTTGAACTTAAACATGTATTCATGCATGTTTGTATGCATGTATATAAATCTACGTAAAGATATGTGTAGGTAAATGGACACTTTTTATTCAGAACGCAACATCTGAAAGACCTTTATCCAAATTGCAATAGGCTACTTCCTGCCTTGTACAACGGTTTAGAACAGTTTACCCTCGAAGTTACAACAGTTTACCCTCGAAGCCTATCCCTCCTTTCAAACTGAACCAACTATCATGCGCCAAGTAGCGCCTCTTAAATTCAATAGAAAACTATATGTACATTTTGATCGAATGCTGGTATTTATCATAGGATGATCGACAATATATCGCAAGCAATGTCCACTTGAAATGTAGTTGTCGTGTCTTCTACATATACATTTCCTTTTATCACAGTTCAGGTAAAATTGCCATTCCGATGAATATTGTTGTTCTTCTTTTTTCCTCCTTCTCCTTCTCCTCCTCCTCCTCCTCTTCTTTTTATTACTGTCATTATCATTATCATCTCATTATTGTTGTTGTTAATATTATTACTCCTACTATAACTGTTGCTGTAATTACTGCTATGACTACTATACTGATGACGATTGTTGTTGCTCAAGCACATAGTTTTTTCTTCCATTTTCTGCTTTCTCATAAGCTCCTTCCTCACTTTTTACAAATATATTTTTGCTTTTGACTTCACATTCTCTTCTCCTTTTCTTTTATTCACATCTCCATTCGTAATTATTGTGACATGTCTGCACTAATTGCTCCTTCCACATTTGAGGCATCACCTGGACAATGGTGACCTTCAGTGAAGCCATCATATTGTAAGAATGATGATTTGTCTCCCTTTTAATAACACCCCAAATGCAGATTGTAGCTGGTGAATTTGGATGTAACAAGTATGGTGTTACATAGTCATAAAGATTGTCTGAAGCTTGTTGAAACACATATGACATTCCACCGTGTATTTTATCTATCCAGGGTGTGGAAATTGTCTCTAGTACCAAAACATATCCAGTGGCATTAATTCTAAGACCCTGTGGAAAATTGTGCGGTGGAATGATATCATCTTTGTTACTCACCACTCCAAAAACAACTATAGCCGAAGGAGTCTTGTTAATGAACAACAGAAGGATCTGCATACAGCCATCTGCCATCAGGGATAGGTTGTAAATTCAAGTTTCAAGAATGTGGAGTAGAGATAGGAGATCAAAGAGGATCTATTAAAAAAAATAGAAAGAGTAAATATCAGAAAGAAGCAATAGTAACATTTTGGCGACATAATTTAGGAACGTGTGGTAAAGAATGGAGCCACTAGAAAAATAAAAACATAGACAAATAAAAACATAGATTTAAGTATATAAGAATGGGCTAAATTAAAATTTAAAAAAAACAATTACATAACTGAAGACAGTTATGTAAAGTCTCATGGGGTTTATGGTAGATCATTATTCGAACGAGACCAAATAAATAAATGTGAGCAGATAAAAATGAATTACTTAAAAGTAAGGACAGTAATATCAGATCAGTATACAAACATAGTTAGCTAAATCGATTAGAGCATGTTGATCCTGACATCACTATCTTCACATAATGATCTGTTATTCCTCCTATTAGACGCTTGGATTTGGTCGAAGTTTCTCTCATCGGAGAACGACAGCATACGAGTGTTTTTAACCTTGTTAAGTAAACTCTTGGCATGCATCAAATAGTTTTACTGTATCTTTGCAAGCATGAATTGGCCTCTCAGTGCTTGTATCGAATAATTTCGTGCTCCACAGTTCTGACAATCCAATCCATCAATGAAGTTCTATTGCGAGGGGCTCCATTGATTCTCCATGATCATCAGTGATAAAGTCTTGAGCCTGATGGACGAATTGCAATTTCCTTATAGAGTCCTAATTTTTCTCTTTGACACAGTTGAAACATTGCTGTCAGAATTTTTCAGTTCTATCTGAATTTTGTGTAGAAAAGATCTCACAACATTTATAAAGTCGGCAATTTCTAAATCGTTGTGTTTCGTACATATCGCAACAATGACAGCATGTCCTTTCATTTCTTGTGTTAGCATTTTATTTGCCATAGGGGATCTGAAAGAAATAAAAAAAATAAAAAAATAAAATTTCAATTCGTTTGAACAGAGTAATATATTGATAAAAATTGCTTATCAGCCGATTATATGGGTACAGTACTCCCGTGCTACTCTATTTAATTAACAGTAGAAACTTAACTGTGAAAGGTGACTACCTGAATTTGAAGTCAGAACGTAAAGGGCCGTAACTGTTAAGTTTTATATCACGTTCTCAAACAACTTACACCCATAATACTGAAGAAGATTAACGGGGCAAACCATAAGAGAGTGTCTGTATTGTAAGATATCATCATCCACGCAACTATTGCAATTCTGCATTGAGAGACATGGTGCCAGCAGCTCTCGATTACGAGGTTAACTACCAGAATCACTCAAGACCCTTTGCAATGGTACTATGTGTATCTTACAAAGACGCATGCATGCAAACATACACGTATATATGTATATATATATATATATATATATATATATATATATCTTGTAACTAGGTACACACGAACCTCAATACGTGCAACTTAATCACCTTGACGAGGTATATATCTTCATATATGCCTCTTTCTTCATATATGTGTGTATATACAAAGCTAGCTATCTGTGAATGGGTGTGTGTCTGTGGGTGCATGTGTCTACAATGCTTAAACATAAAGACATATGCTGTCTCACACACTCATTCACACACACAAATGCTCACACACACTCATTCACACACACAAATGCTCACACACAGGCACAACGCACGCTCATGCACGCATACATACACAACACAAGACACTCAGTAAATATTAACCTTTGCGTGAGGGGGCTGTTAGACAATATTTTCGCACGAATGCATGTGAAAATTTAACTTGTAGTCCTTCTCTTCTACCTCGCTTTTTCTCCATTCCTTACTCCCCTCCCGTCTACCTTTATTCCTTTCTTCCTTTCTCTCTAGCTTAAACATGTGTAAGTATGCGTTTATTACGCATGTGAGTATTACTATATAAGCATATATATATATATATATATATATATATA
>NC_068987.1:37541377-37544412 GCF_001194135.2 Octopus bimaculoides
ATATACATAAACAAACTCCAAAGAGACTGCTGTTGGTCTGCGTCAGCAATACTTGTATTTTTTCGTAAATTGACAAAAAGTATATAGTGAACTTGTTGTGAAGAGTGAAAATCCAATGTTTTGAAGTTTTTGTTCAGGGGAAAGTTGACAGAGGAGAAATTACAGAGCAACAGTAAAATTTTACGCCTTCTAAGTTAGAAAATCAGAAGTGCAAATGATAAAGATCGCAGGACCGCAGGAGCTTCATACGAGGACAGGACAAGGTTGGAGAGAAAAACTGGGCGAAAGAAGTAGAATGAAAGAGGAACAGAAAGAGGGGAAAGAGGCGGAGGATGATGAGGAGCAGGAAAAAATGAGCAAAGTTGAGAGTGAGGTGAAAGGAAAAATCGAGGTGAGGGTGGAGTTGAAGTGTAAAAAAGGGCTTACTGAACTAAAGGAGGTGTATGATTAAAATGAAAACGTTCCTTTAAATGTGTCGGTGATGTAGTAGCAAGTTCGAATACGCAGTGTTGTTACCCCCGTTTTTTTTTCTTTAATATGTGGATCCATGAAGTGCAGAAATGTCGCACACTGTTCAGTGTATGATGGAACTATCTGTTGTGTTGCAGTGAGAGGCGACAGGGTAGCGTGGCCTCTCATTTCAATCATGTGCCCATACACGTGCTTTTCCCAGACTATTCTTTTCCCTCTCTCCGAATGATTCCTCTTTCTTCTTTCTGATGATGAGCCATGCTCGAAACGTCACATCTTTTTCTCTTAAACTGAACGGCAACCTAATACATTCACCATGTACATCCTTTTGGCTTTTGTTGTTTGTATTCTTATTTTTAATTTAATTTTTTATTTGCCTATACACACACACACATACATATATACTTATATAGATATATGTACATACATACATACATACATACATACATACATACAAACGTACGTGTGTGTGTTTTGCGAGAGTGGGTGTATGCGTGTGTACCTGGTATGTACATGCTTGTTTGAACGTTTATGTATGTGTATACGTGTATTTACATCTTTCGTTACGAAGTAGTACACTAGTACACTTTGTGGAATGTACCAGTAGAAAACGACATTACGTCACCCCCTTCCTCTTGACATTCCAGGCGGCACGAAAGACAAGTTTTAACAACTTCACTTGTCAGGGTTTACAATGAAATGTAAAGACCAAGGGAATAGGTGAAAGAGGATCACGCACCTTCATCGGCCGTGGAGGCAGATGATGGTTGCAACAGTTTGGTACCTCTAATTGTTTTTATCGACTCTCTCTGATCACTTTTATTTGAACAAAGACTGTAAGAAGATGTCTCAAACATAACGCTTTTCGGTTTCTCCGTCTGAATATCTGCAATACGTAATAAATTTTGCATCTTAAAACATCCAGGCTCTTAATGTCAAGCGAAAAGTCTTCGTTCAGAATTGCCACTCGTTTCTAGAGAATTGGTACGCTTCATCACGACATTTTAGTAGATGAAGGGCAACACAAGGAATATGATGGTGGATATATGATTATTTGATTGGAAAAACCGTTGAGAGCAGAGCGACATACATGGTGATAGTTTTGCAATCTGCAAAGATCTGGGAAGTAAGCTACCTAAACAATGTATTGGCATCAGTATAAGAGTTTTCAAACTATGCTTAAAGGCTGCTGCTCTAACATATAAGCAATAGTACTCAGTGTATGTAAGTTTATATTTTATATTATTGTTCAAAAGACTTGTGTACTAAATTATTTATGTATCTATTATTGACCAGTTTACTGTTCACTCTATTAATTCGTTTTTGTTGCGTATCGTATGTAGAGGAGAATATAAGCCTCTGCTCTATAGGAATTTTACTTCTTACATTTAACAAATACTAACATACATGATGCTGAACAAATTTCTGATGAATAATGTAATTGAAAATGTGTATGCAAACAAGAAAGTTGTAAACTTCATGACCAACTGTTATGTTTGAGGTACACGTATCACACTCGTATCATTGTTTTACAATGTTATATTTGACTCACATATACGATATAGGAAGGAAGAGAATACTATAAAAGTGACGGAATAAATCTACTGCACATATAGGTGAGATTGATACAGATAGTGTGCATGAATACCTGGAATTTGATGGCAAAAATGTTAGAACAATGAAGGACAAAATAAAGCTGGTAACTACTAAAATCCAAATAAAAGGTACACGAGGTATATGCCATCAAATACAGTGCCAGAATACTCAAATGGACAAAGGAAGGTACTGAGAACTCACAGAAAAACAAAGAAATTGCTGACAATCTTCAGAACCTTACACCTTCCAGCATATTGGCAGATTATATTTCAACAGAAAGAGTGCAGGGCAAGAACTGATAAAAGTAGAAGGTTGTGCAGAAGTAGAGGCATGTAGTTTAAGGAAGTACATATTAGAAGTGGTTTAGCTGAAAGAAAGGAAAAGTATTTTTAAAAGATTAAAATCATTAATTACACGAATTCTTTCGTTGATGGTCTCCTGCTGAATGATAGGTATATGGCTACTATGCAGAAATCACTTGAATTAAACGCCATTAAAAAAATACAGAGATGGCTTATATACACATGCACTCACACAGACATGCACAAACAACGATGAAGAAAGGATATTAAGAGCTGTGATGAGACTCGGCTTGATATGATGGGGAACTGTAAAAATTGTCGAGTGTACACCTCACAATACGTAATACAAATTAAGCATCGTTCTTAGGTGGGCATTAGCAATGTAGTACTCTTCAAGATGTAGTCCAGCAACTGCCGTTGTTTGCTGTTGAGATTTATTGACTGACAAGATAAAACTTAGGTGTTCTGGAAAATGAAGTCTTCTAAATCGAAATGGCATATCTGTTGGTATAATTACAATCTTATGCATTGGTGCTCCTACTTAGTTGTCTTGGTGACATGTGGTACAAACGTCTTAACTATGAGAATTTAGCTAGTCTGTAGCAGCAGCTTATCTCAATTATGCAACTCCATATTATATACGTAAGTACGTATATATATATATAT
>NC_068987.1:37545167-37546897 GCF_001194135.2 Octopus bimaculoides
AGAGAGAGAGAAAGAGAGAAAGAGAGAGAGAGAGAGAGAGAGAAAGAGAGAGAGAGAGAGAGAGAGAGAGAGAGAAAGAGAGAGAAAGCTCATTTGGGTGTGTTGCAATATGTAAATAGACCCGTCTATTTACAAATTGTAAAACGCCCAAATGAACTCATCTCAGGTCATTCATTTGGTCGACCATACCTTGAAATTACATCTGAGTAAGCGAATGGACTATCGGATTATTAATACAAATTTTTGTATATTATGGCATGTATTACATAACATTGTATGGAATGCATAACATTGCATGAACTACGTTTATTATTTTATCTTTTACTTGTTTCAGTCATTAGACTGCAACCATACTGGGACATGACCTCAAAGAATTTTAATCGAATGAATCGACTACAGTACTTTTTCTTAAAGCCTGGTACTTATTGAATTGGTCTCATTTACTGACCCGCTAAGTTACGAGGACATAAACAAGCCAACAGCAGCTGTCGAGCGGTGGTGGAGCACAAACACACGCACGAACACACACACACGCACACACACACGCACACACATCACACACACACACATCTACGACGGACTTCTTTCAGTTTCCGTCTGCCAAATCTACTCACAAGGCTTTGACTTGCCGAAGCTATAGTAGAGGATACTTGTCCATGATTCCACGCAGCGGGAGTGAACCCAGATCATATGGTCGGGAAGCAAACTTCAGATCACATATATCGAATAAAAATGTTTTCCGTTTACAGAAACACTTGTAATGTCAATTTCATTTTTCCTTTCCTCATTTAAATTATTACTTTTATTACTCACTCTGCGGGACTTATCTTAAGCCTTCTGGATCTTACCCTGGAGTCGTTTAGTGCTCTCTGTAATATCAAACGAATTCTTGCAGATCTCTTTTGGATTCTAGAATGCTACGGTCGCCAAGATCTTGCATGACGCACTAGCATACCAGCACAGTTTAGGTCTAATACGAAATCTATCTCCTATTAATTAATATTATTTTATATATACTCAAAATTGATATAAACAGCCAGGCACAATGCGACACCATTCATGGTGGCATTTGAATTAGCCAATCATAAGCAGTTCCAGCAGTCCTCACTGATGATGCCTACAGTCTTAGCGAAACTAGATCTAGGTTGGGGAAGCTCGCGACGGTCATAGAGCGGTTACCTCCCCTGTCAGAATGTGTTCATACATTTTGCGGACTTCCTACTGCATTAAGAGCATTTTAACACTCCTATTTCTAGCAATGTAGGCGTCTCCGCATTATTAGCTGCACTTAGTGACGTTTAAATTTTTCCTTTATTGTATTACATTGCGCCTAGCTTTTTATATTACTTTTTAGCATTTCCTTAAATCGTCCATAAACTTTTATGGTAAATATCTAAATGCTGGCAGAGGGAACTATCTGAACATGCGCCGCACGAGCAGTCCTTCCTGATGATACCTACAGTACATGCGAAACTAGATCTAGTCTGAGGATCTGCGAGTCGGTCATGGGGCGGTTACCTTCCCTGTCAGCATGTATGCATACATTTTGCGCTCTTCCTACAGCTTTAAGAGTATTCTAACACTTAGTCATAGCAATGTAGCAATGTAGGTGCTTTGGCATCATTAGTCACACATAGTGACAATTGAAAAAGAAATATATATATGTATACGTATATATATATATACATATATATATATATATATATATATATATATATAGATATATATAT
>NC_068987.1:37549263-37552588 GCF_001194135.2 Octopus bimaculoides
GTGTGTGTGTGTGCGTGTGCGTGCGTGCGTGTGTGTGTATGTGTGTGTGTGTGTGTGAGTGTGTGTGTGCGTGCGTATGCGTTTGTGTATTACTCAAAAATGGACACAAAAAGATAGAGCATGTGCGGCAGAAAATGAAATAGATAGCTGCAGTTAAAGAATGAGAGAGAGAGAGAGAGAGAGAGAGAGAGAGAGAGAGAGACAGGGAGAGTGCAAAAAACAGAGAGAGAGAAGAGGAGAGAAGGAGAACATATAATAGAGAGAGAAAAAGAGAAACTTGAAATGGTAAAGCTGTGAACGCAGATCAGGAGGAGAGGTAAAATAGTTAGAATAGCAAAACAATAAGTGCCAGGCCTGGTAGAAGTGAAGTACATACAAAATGGCGAGGAGAAGATGGACATACATACATATATGCTTTATATGCTTTACATACATACATATATTTATTTGTTTATCCATCTGTATACATAGGAAGGGGTGCTGAAAAGTTCCTGGCTCTAAGGGTGTCGCGAAAGGCCTGGTTGGTGCCTTTCGAGATATCCTTAGACCCACAACTCCCGAGGTCTTTTTACTGGGTTTACAAAAGCTGAAGGACCGCAGCAATAAGTGTGTGGACCCGAGAAGGGAATATGTTGAATAGAATAAAATTAACTGGTCCTTCTGTATTTCCAGTTAATTAAAGACAAGAACTTTCCAGCACCTCCCTCGTACATACATACATAGAGAGAGAGAGAGAGAGAGAGAGAAAGAATAAAAGATAAAGAGATAGTGAGAGAGAAAGAAAGAGAGAGAGAGAGAGGGAGAGAGAGAGAGAGAGAGCAATTAATGTATCTTACTTAACATAAATATTCTATAAGAAAACCACAACACTGCGATATTCATCTTGAGAAACCATCTCGTGTAGACACGTGGTGCTAAAAGGCACAAATGTCTCAGAAGCAGACGAAAAGCATCCAGCAGCGGGATGGAATTACTAGATCCGGGATTTCTGCGCATTTGTGCATCATCAGTAGCAAGCTACCACTATCACCGCATGCTGAGACAAATATATATATATATATATATATATATATATATATATGTATGCATGCATGTACGTATGTATGTATGTATGTATGTATGTATGTATGTATGCATGCATGCATGCCTGCATGTATGTATGTATGTATGTATGTATGTACGTGGATCCTGGGCTAGTAAACCAAAATTAAAGGACACTCTTTAACACTGGAATAAAGTGGTACAATTATTATTGATTTAGAAGTTTATCAAATGGACATCGAGGCTTGTCTATGTCTATTATGAACTAGAAATTTTTACAAGGAACCTTTATTATTGCCCAAAAATTTTCTTCTGCATTCAGAGCATGCACAAAGGAACTTTGAAGTTGGAAAAATATATTTTCCTTTTCAGTATACTGAAATATAGGAGTCACTTCTGTCACCTTCTGATTACCTGTGGCACGTATGCATACATACGCAACCAAACACATCAATATACATATCAATGGAGCGATAGAGAGCAAGAAAGATGAGGAAAGGGAGAAAGAGAGAATGAAAGACGAGTGGAGTGAAAGACGTGGAGAGAATTCAGAAAAATTAAAGTTCTAGAAGATGTTTTTTAGGGAGGGGGAGTTAAGATGAAAAAAAAAGTGAAAATGGTTGAAAGTATTTAAACATAGATTTATAGAAACCTATATTAGGCCAAAGCTATTTAGGCAAACCGTTTACTTTTCTTGTCCTTCGATGATAACAAACTGTCTTCTCTAATTTTCAATTATTCCACTTCCAAAAGAAAAAAACACGCAATATTCACATGTTACTGTACTAAAGAGAAATTACAACCTAAAAAGCTACATCTCTACATTCCTGAAAAATAAATTAATCCAGCATTAATCCCATCCTAAGAGGGTGCCAAAATATGATAGCTTCTGCAAAGGGAGATCAACTGAACCACGGATGTAACGTGAAAAATTGTTTACTCCAGATGAGATTCTCAAAGTTATTCCCATCGTTTTCATAAACCACTAAGTTTTCTGCAAAGTACAAATGGTGCAACGAAAGAGATTCCAACAAAAGCAGTAGTTCTTTTGAGAGACATTCTAGTTCCCTTTCTCTTTGTGATTGGAGTTAATTACTTCCTTAGTGAAAGTTTTAATTCCATCAAAGTCAAAAGCCACACCATCAAGTAAAAGTGATCAAGATATCAGCAGATCGTGTATATCTTTGACCTTGAATATTTTTATGATCTCGTTCCTCTAACAATTAACAGTGTGATGCACAAGACTTGTTAACATCTCTTGAAATACTGCAACCAAAGTTTGTCTGTTTCTTAATGCAAAACAAACTGAATTCTTAACAAAACACGATAAAAAAGCCATCTGACAATCTGATCCAACGATTGTTCACAACTCAAGGAGTTCAGTGACTTAAGTGCTTTGTGTCCTATGTTGCTGACAGGAAAGAAGAATTCTTTGCACGCAAGGGATTAGCCTGGAGTCCCTGCAGCAATTTTCAAAACAACTGAATCAAATGTTTCAAAATCAAGACGGCTTACTTTTTCAGTGCATGTGTAGAATGCATTCATCGTAAAGAAGGACCATGCACGTGGCTTCTAATGAAGACTCTTAACATCTCGTGGCGTAAGTACAAGTGCGAGAGGAAATTTATGAACACACTTCAACCCTCTCTATTATTGCTCAACGCAGGGTAGATTTTGCTGACTATTACTATTCTGCTAACTACGGGCTATATGTTATATTTTAGGGATGTCCGTACTAAAATAGAAAGACGAAAACCATTTGATTACATTGTTGTTATTGGCAGAGACATACATGAAACTGAAGATCTACCAGTATGGTTGTGAAATTTTCGTTCTCGTCTAAGGTTCACACACATTATCGGAAAACATTACTACAACACTCAGCTTTCCTACCCAAATCAAACAAACACAAAAATCACTTAGAAATAGCTGCAACATCAATAGCCACATTAATCTCAATATGCTATTAAGTTCAGAGAACACCAAACGTTACGTTTTCAGACTATTTTGCTCACTTCTGCCACTACTAGAAGCAATGGCCGTAAGAAACAAACACTGGACTGGAGACGATGCATGTCATATACAGACATACTGTACTCCAAATATTTCAGTGCTGCTGTTGGAGTGTACAGTGTGGTCTTCAACTAAGTGGAATTATGGTATAACTGTCAGAAATCTGTGAGTCAGACTGAATCGATTGGCTGAATACTTTGCCTGATGTATAAGCTAGTTTGATCAAGGTTGACCTAAGGCTATATAACACCACCACCACCACCACCACCAC
>NC_068987.1:37552665-37566641 GCF_001194135.2 Octopus bimaculoides
GTCTGAATTGTTATTATTGGCGTGCTGGCTGAATCGTTAGCACGCCGGGCAAAATGCTTAGCAGCATTTCGTTCGTCTTTACATTCTGGGTTCAAATTCCGCTGAGGTCGACTTTGTCTTTCATTCTTTCGGGGTCGATAAAATAAGTAGCAGTTGAACACAAGGATCAATGCAATCGAGTTACTTCCTCCCTCCGAACTTTCTGGCCTTGTGCGAAAATTTGAAACCATTATTAATTTTGTTACTCCACTTTCTTCAGAGATAGTTAATCTGAAGCTGATCGAGTGCTTACGAGCTAAGAATCTTAGAAGAGCTTTATGGTGTGATGTGGTGGATATGGAATAGTGATGGGAATTAGGTAGCGTTATTAAACAGAGCAGAAACAATAGACATGATTTGGAAGATGGGCTGAAGTATAGTTTTGAGCCCCTGAGTATCGTTAGGAATACCTCTCATCTACTGATAACTTCTTTTTGACGACTTTTATCTCTCACTACACTTCTTTAAAAACATCTACTTCACACCACTCCTCTCTGAAAACACCTACCTCACACCGTCACCGCTACCATTCTGAAGTCATCAGCTCCACACCACTCTTCTCTGAAGTCATATTCAGTGCCTTCAACTGCCACTACTCCTCTTGAATCTCGCACTTTGACAGCTCGGATGCTACTGGCACTGAAGCCAAATCTCTCTGCAACAGTTAATATTATTACCTATTCGTATTCCAATCGATACTCAGGTTCTCCTTATACACTTCACTCATCTCATCCTGTCTTTACTAAACCTTCACTGTAACTGTTCTTATCTAACTAATCATGTACCCAAAACCCATCAATATTCTGTACGATTCCACTCACACCCCAAAGCATTCCTAACACACTTCAAGTTAACAAGTCGATAGCGAATGTAAAACTCAGCTAGTTTTAAATTAACTATCTCTGAAATAAATCTACTTCAGCCCTTTGAGTCGAGATGTCTAAAAAGTGCAACTTTTAAGCATTTTCTTTCACATTTCATAAACGGAAAAATCTCATAACCTCAAATACTCTAAGAGAGTTATGCTGCATTAGTACAGGCGAAAAATAGTCTATCAGACTTGTGAAAACTGACCCACCTCAAAAATCGGTCAAAATCGACTCCAAATCCTACAAGAATCCATAAAAAAGCAAAATCTGTTTTCGTGCATAACATTGCCTGTAGTTTCTTCTTCCTCTTAGTCTCCCTTCGATCTCCCACTCTCTTCCCGCCTCGTCTTCCCTGTTCTTGGCCACAAAATCCACTAAATCTTGTCGAATCCCCTTCCAATCACTGTTCAATCATGATGATTTCGTAAGCTGTACTTCTGCTTTTCATACAACACCATTTGACACACATTCAACAAATCCTCTCTAAAAATAATGCACTCCACCAGTCTGACCACTAGGCATACATACATAACTCAACAAGAACATGTACACACCAAGTGTGCATGTATCCCAGTTATACAGACACAAGTTTGGAAACACCTGAGTTCCCATCCCATCAATCCAACAATGTCATCTGCCTCGAAAAATGCCTCTTCAATCTCTTTTTGGTTTGTCAGTCTGTTCAAACATGCAGCAATATATCCCTTTCTTAAGAAGGCAAACATTTGAACATGCCTATTATCCTGACCCATCACGTTCAAATGTGATGGAGATAATGGAAATAGTCATAAACAATCATCTTCAAGATTTTTATTCTCCCTCACCTCCCCCCCCTCTCTCTCTCCCTTTCCCGCTCTCACTCATTCCCTTGTACGTCTTCCGTACGTAGAGACAGATCTACCAGAGATCCCTTATATTACCAATGTTTTCTCTTCACTCACAAATTCCCCGAAGCAATGCCTCCGTACATGACATCAACAACTCTTTTGATCATATATAGCCGTAAATCTGCTAGCGAAGCTGTCTGCTTATGGGATCCCTCCATCTTTTATATATTGGATTAGTAGCTTGGTAACAGTCCTCATAATTGCTGTATATTCCAACATTAACTATCGACTAGTTGTGTATAGTAACAGGTCTCTTCCTAACCCCTACTGTATCAACTTTAATGTTCCTTAAGATTATGTCATGTACTCCACACTCTTCCTACACAATAATTTGCTTGCTATCACTTTTAACAATGCTCCTCTCTATACTGACAATATTACTCTCCGCCTTTAGTAACCTTCGTCACGCAGACCACCTAGATACTTCGCAAACACCTGACACTGTCTCTATGAACAGAACCTCTTGAACACTTTAATGAAGATTTGACATTTTTCCACATCACAAGTCCACAGCCCCTGCTTATATCAAGGAAAAACCCTTTGTGCCCCACTTCTCTATTTCTAGACAATAAGTAAAATCTTGAAAATAGGTGAAAGTGTTAGGTCTCACAATTGAAGTTGATCACTTCTGGCGATTCCATCTGGTAAAAGCTGAGTCCCAAACTCCGCCTTCCTCTTCTGTTTCATAAAAATACTTCAGCTCTGTATAATGATCGAGTAAGGTCCGCAACAGAGTGTTCCAGCAGCAGATTACTACTCCTATAATAGCGAACTGATGCTACTATTGACTACTGTTCATACAATGGAGTACTGTTCCCACATAGAGTGTTGTTGCTCCGATTCAGTATTGCTTCCCCACATGGGGGAGACTACATGTGAATGCGGACCTCTAACCAACTGACAAAAACTCAGTCACGAACACATTAATCTCTCCTCCACATGTTTTCTCATGTTTCAGCATACCACCTCCACCTAGGTCCACTTGATACACATGCACGCGCGCGCGCGCGCACACACACACATACACACACAAACAACAGTAACAACAACATCATCATCAACAGCAACAACA
Organism: Octopus bimaculoides; assembly: GCF_001194135.2. NCBI lineage: Eukaryota > Metazoa > Mollusca > Cephalopoda > Octopoda > Octopodidae > Octopus > Octopus bimaculoides. Next base: position 37,555,533 of record NC_068987.1, read on the forward strand.
CGTCTCTAGGCAATTACTCGATATGCTCGAAATAGCCGTAAAATCTTCGCCAAATCACACTCTACTATCTCAAGAAAAAAAAAAGGATACAATAGGGAGTGTAGCCATACATAACTTTAAGAAGTGATGGCTACAGATAGAATGCGTTTGATCATAGGTTTTCTCGATCACAATTGACCTGTGGCTAAATAACAACAACTCGACACTACAGTCAGTCCTATTGTCGTCAATCCTACTGCTGTACTTGAAAACTCTGCTCGCACTGACCTCTGTTCCCTCTAGAATATTTTACACTACAAGCTTTGACTTACTTTGAATGTAAACTACATTGATCTGGTTAGTATTTGTGTGAACTGCTGCATCAAGGATGACCTAGGGTCAAACAAAAGCCTACATAGAATTTAGTCACGTGGGGAAAAGTACAGCGTTTATTTTATCGCTCCATATACAGAAAAAGCCGGACAAATCTAATTAGTTTCTTACAGTTCTTCAAGTTTCATTTGAGAAAGTTTACACATCTTCAGTTGACGGCGAGAATTATAGTAATTTATCGTGTAAATCAGTGGTTCTCAACCACTTTTTACCTATGAACCCCTTTGCTTCCAATTTTACTCCACTGGACCCTAATAAACATTCGATGTTTAAAAAACTCCCATTATATTTTTATAATTAAATATTATTAGGAATTGTATTAAAAAAATTAACATATTTTGTGCATTGTAGAGAAGTATAACCAAAATATTTTTTTACATAACAAAAGATGCGCATAACAAAAGAAGCGCTGACGAAACGTAGAATAATTAATATTGTGTGTGTATATGTGCGCGCGCGCATGTGTGCGCGTGTGTAGGTATTTGTGCACGGGTGTGTGTATAATTATTGTGATTTAGTTGTACAGTAATTCCTCCACTATCGCAGGAGTTACGTTCCAAAAAACCCCACGATAGGTGAAAATCCGCGAAGTAGAAATAGCACTGTACTGCATATTTTTTTTTATTTTTATAATTTGTATATATTTATTTTATTATAAATGCAAAACAACTCTACACGTTCGCCTCCTGAGTTTCGTTTTCCATACAGTATGTGCGATTCTTTGCCTTAGGTACACTACGTATTTTCTTTTGAAATATTAAGTGTTATACTGAGCAGTGCTGTACTGTATTTTTATTTATTAATTTATTAGTTTTTAACCGTGAAAATGCTTATTTTACCACAGAAATAATAGAAATCTAAAAAAATACAAATACCTATCGGCCGCAGAAACCCGCGATATACTGAGGGATCTGCGATATAAATTTACAAATATTAGCCAGAAAAATCCGCGGTGTACTGAGGGCGCGATAGGTGAACCGCGATATGGCGAGTGATTACTGTATTGTTAACCTATGCTATATGTGTGAGTGGGTGTATTTATGAAAATGTATAAGTCTGCGTGTGTATGCGCGCGTGCGTCAGTCATATTTGTGTGTATGCGTTGCATCGTAGAAGTGTGTGGGGGTGAGAGAAAGATCCTGGCTATTAATTAACTATAATGTAGGCGTGTAATTTAGAGGTTCTTTGGTGCGAACGGCTACCGAAAAGAGTGTCGGAAATATAGTAGTAGTAGTAGTAGTAGTAGTAGTAGTAGTAGTAGTAGTAGTAGTAGTAGTAGTAGTAGTACTGGTGGTGATAGTACTAGTAGTAGTGGTGGTGGTGGTGGTGGTGATAGTAGTAGTATTAGTAGTAGTTATAGGGGTGGTAGTGGTGGTGGTTGTGCAGGTGGTGGTCTTAGCAATGACGGTAGTAATACTCTTCATAGTGGTATTGACAGAAGTGATGGTGGTTGCTGTGATCGTGGTTTAGTAGTTGTAGTTATAGTGATCGTAGTTCATTGTCGCGATGATGATGATGATGATGATGATGATGATGATATTGATGGTAGTGAAAATGCTGTCGGTGTTGATGTAGGTGTAGCTGGTGGCGTTGACGTTGATCGTGTTTGTGTTAGAGTAAGTAGTGGTGGTATTGGTGTTGGGGGTGTTGGTGATAATATTGGTGACGGAGTGTTGTGGTTGTTGTTGGTGGTGGTGTATTTGGTATGGGGGTGAAAGGAGACTGTGGAAGTAAAGGGAGGATGCTTTATATAGTGAGAAGTAATATACTGTATATCCTAACTTTGCTGAAAGCTATACTCTCCCTGCCTAATTCCACCGTCATCTACCCTACTCTACCATCACCCACCAACTCTAAGAGTACATGCAACCCCTTCCACCCTGTCCACCCATGTCACTTTGGACCCAACTTAGTAAAGTAGAACGTTCAGTCAGAGATGGTGCTTTGACTGCAACAACGACACAAAATCAAAACCCAGTAACAATGTCAATAACAACTAGCGCACCAATAATACAAGCTGTAACAGTCTCCATGTGCCAATGATGAAATAATGCTAGAAATAACGACCAAACCTCCCTCAATTTATATAGTATACTATTTCGGAAAAGGCGAGACACTGGATCTTGTTACATTTCTTCCAACAACTTGAAGTTTTTAAAAATTTTCACCAGATTGTTTTCAAAAAATGTATTTCTGATTTAATACAGATGAGCTGGCAGAATCGTTAACACGCTGGACTAAAAGCTTTGTAGCATTTCGTCCGTCTTAAACGTTCTGAGTTAAAATTCCGCCAAGGTCGAGTTTGCCTTTTATTCTTTCGGAGTCAATAAAAGAAGTACCAGATGTAATCGACTTATTCACTCCCCTGAAATTGCTGGACTTGTGCCAACATTTGAAACTAATAATACAGAGATTGCAAGCAGTTAAAGATAATTTTAACCAATCGCATGACAAGATCGTTGACATTTTGTCTGTGCTGATTTCTATTGTCGTAGAAATTAGCAAACACGAAACATTTATGTGGTCTCTCAATCTGCTAGAAATAGCAGCCAAATCTTCCTTAAACTACACTATAGCGTCAAAAATCAAAAAGAACATAACATTTGTGATCTCTATTTGGGTCTGCATCAAGCGAGGGAACAAAGGGTGCTTCAAGGAAGATTTTACTGCTATTTCTAGCAGACTGAGACGCAATATAAATGTTTTGAGTGTGCTGATCTCCATTGCAATAGAGATCAGCAATGACAATATGTCAACTATCTAGTCATACGACTGATTAGAATTACGTAACTTAAATACTTGCAACTTCTATTAATTTTTAGAAAAAAAATCAATGCGATTTTTATCAAAATGCAAAATCTACATCGGAATTACGTTTTTTGAAAATAATCTAATAAAATTATCAAAAACTTCAAGAAGTTGAAAGAAATTTAACAAGATCTGACATATTTGATAATTTAGCCCGTGGTACGCAATACCCAAAGATATTGGAGCATATTGGTTTGTGCACTGAGAGCTGACCTTGGGCAGCAATACACACTTTAGCTGTGGTGTATGCTCTGTCGATTTCGTTGATAGCGATTAAGTCGTTCTTATTCAGGAAATTAACATGTAAATGACCGAGTATTCCACAGACATGCATACCCTGAATCAGCGTGTCGGTGAGACATAAGGTTATGACATTTTTTTCAATACATGACAGATACAATACAAAGACTCAAAAGAGAGAGGAGGTGGAGAAAGACGGACATTTTTACCCCACCCCACAGTACTGAATAGGTACATTATTTGTTGATGTTGAAAGAATGAAAGACACGATTCACTCGATGAAATTTGAACACAGAGCACAGATAGCTAAAACAAATAACACAAGACAGTCAGTCTGACGCTTTACCGACTCCGCTAAGTTGACACATTAGCATCAACTAAAAACACTGCAGCAGGAGGTGCGACAATAACATCGTTAACAAAGACAACGACAACAATGAACGCACGAACACTACATTTCTTGACTGGTACTTTAAGCATTTTGCCCAACGCACGAAATTTGAAAGTGTTTAGTTACAAAAAATTAATTTCTTGATCTGCCGATCAAAGGGAAAAGATCCCAAATTTCTCTTAGAAGACATGAGCTCACACGTAGCTTAGCAGCAAGTAAATTATGTCGTGATATATATTTACCTCTCTTTCTGTCTTAATTTCAGTATCAATGGCGTCGATTTTCCTTCAATTCTTCCGAAGTCGTTAAAGTAAATACAATAAGCAATTTTCTGTCATCATACTGGGAATAGAGTTTGAAAATATTGATTTCAAATTTTAGCACAGGGACAGCAGTTTCGGGGAAGGAGGTAAACCGATTACATTGATCCAGTGCTCAGTTGGTACTTATTTTTATCGGCTCCGAAAGGATGAAAGGCAAAATCGACCCCGGTGACACTGGAACTCAAAACGTAAAGTTAAACTCGGAAGAAATACTTCAAAGCATTTTGTCCGGCGTGATAACTGTTAATATTTTATATATTTCGTGAAGGCGGCAAGCCAAAAGTATCATTATCACGCCGGGCAAAATGCTTAGCGGCACTTCGCCCGTCTTTACTCTCTAAGTTTAAATTCCGCTGAGGTCAACTTTTCTTTCATCTTTTCGGGGTCGATAAAATAAGTGCCATTGGAATACTGGAGTCGGTGTGATCGACTTATCCTCTGTTCCAAAATTGCTGCTTTGTGCCAAATTTTGAAATCAATATTTTATATATTTCGGGAAGTACAGGAGACGATTCCCAACATGTCCCGATCTTGTTATGTACTCAACAGTAAATCAGCGAATCCATGGGACTTACTGAAGTACAATCAATGAATCTATCAGCAAATATTTAAACATTGACCAAATTATTTATACTCAGATACTTTTCTCGGTTTATCGTGTATTTTTACTGGTTTCAGTCATTGACTGCGACCATGCTTGGGCGTCGCCTTAAAGTGCTTCGTCGAACATATTGACCCCAGTACTTATGTGATCGTTAACTTTTGCCGAACCTTAAAGTGACGTGGATGTAAACAAACCAAGACAGATAGTTAAAAGGTGGGGGACACTCATAAAGACAGACATGCACACACATATACACATAGATGTATGTATGTATGTTTGTATGTATGTACGACGAACTACCACACAAGATTCCATCAACCACATTGATTCACGGGGCATTTCACGGTCAAAGGGCTTAATAGAAGATACTTGTCCAAAGTGCCTGCGCAGTGGAACTAAATCCGAAACAGACGTGATTGCTGAGCGAGCTTCTTAACAGCACAGCCGTGCCTTCACCTTTCTTCCAGAAATATCAGGATTAGAAGTCAACGAAACTTTACTCACGTTACCACCTTCCCACGCGGTATGAAACATCTCTACGGAGCTGTTTATTTAAATCCTAATGGACTATATCTACTGCATAAAAGCTTATCTATTTGTCACCCGTCTACCAAACATCACTACATCTTAATTCTATTAAGCTTAAGACTACCACATCTCTATAAGGCACGACGAAAATACGAAATTGAGATACTCATGATTTTCTCAAGGATTCTATCAGTGATAGTAAGAGGAATATGAATCGATCCAATATTGGTTTCAAATTTTGGTATAAGGCCAGCAATTTCTGGGTAGGGCGAAAGTCGATCATATCGACTTCAGTGCTCAAATCGTACTTATTTTATCGACCCCCGAAAGGATGAAAGGCAAAGTCAACCTCGGCGGAATTTGAACTCAGAACGTAAAGATGGACGAAATGTCACTAAGCATTTTATCCGGTGCGGTAATGTTTCCGCCAGTTCGCCACCTTATGAATCCCTCCAGGATTGAAACTGGGTTGCAATCTCTACTTATTAGAAAACTGTACTCTGGTCCGCAACCAACTAAACTGCACTTTAAATATAGGAAAACGTAATTTATTTTTGTTTTCGCAGTTCTGCTTCACTATCTAGACTGCTGCTGTTTCAGCCTCGTGAGTCACGATTTAATTGCTGTACAATTGAGAAAATGTGTACTTTAACCATGGGAAGTAAACATCAGAGATGGACTGTCCCATGCTGAAACTGCAGGAGTTTTTCACAGGTTTAGCAAGCTCTTATTCTGAATCTACTGCAATTCATAATTGCAGAAACCCTTCCGTATAATCAGCAGGTATGTCAGGGTAATAAGCGTTTCACCCCTTAGCCTATATGCTTCGCCTGAGTGGGGCAGCGAAGGCTGAATTAGTCTTTGTGTGCGGAAGGGTTCCACCTGCGGTCTCTTCGGACGGAAACCCAACGAATCAAATAAAATAAGCTTCAAAATATATCGATATCATATCCATTTCTTTTACTCCTATATTTTTTTAATGTTCTGTTTTGTCTGATGTAATTGCTTTTACATTCGAGGCTACTACTACTACTACTACTACTACTACTACTACTACTACTACTACTACTACTACTACTACCCAGGTTGGGGAGGTACAGATATTAGCCATCCCAAACAAATCTATACACTCTCTCCTTCTGTATGTACTGCCTCTAGAATCAGTGCTGCAGAAGTTGGAGGTTTCGCGGCATCCCTGAAAACCAGGATGTAGTAAATCCGTTATTGCCTGAGGCCAACGTCATCGTACTTGTGTCGGACACATCGAAGTTATTGGTACTAATCTAAGAGATAATGGGGCGTTGATAATTAAACTACGGGCCGTTCCATCACTTATATATCATCTCTGCACACCATGGATCCACGTCCTCAAGAAAACGGATAAAAACAACTTTTCATATTTGAAGTTAGCACCATGTCACCAGCAGGTCTAAATTCACGTCTTTTTCTATACATAAACATTTTCCACGGTCCTAAAACCATTTCTTATCTTTCAGCTCCTGTCTTGCCTTACCATCTATTACTTAAATCTCGACATCTCCCCCTTCTCAATCCTCCTGCTCTTCGCACTTTGTTTCTCTCCTTCTCTCGTACCACTTCCTCTTCACGTATGAGTCTCTTGTAGTTCTAGATTACATATCAGTGGCTATTAATCTTTTTAACTTTGAAAATGTAAAGCACTGCTGACTTTTATTAATTTCGAAACGCTGAATTTTTCATTCCCCACGGAGTCGTTGATGGATGCTGCAGTTGTGGTTGCCACCTTGTTGGTGTTGGTATTTCTGCTGTTTTTCCTAATCCTTTCGTTGCTGCAGCTTCTCTTGATATTGCTGTATGCTATTGGGGTTGCGGCGTCGGCAATGGTGGAAGCCTTCACTCTTTCACTTCGGTTTTGAAAACAGAAAGCTCTGAAGTGATCTTCTGCACTACTCCAGCGGCATTTTCACTTTCTATCCTCAAGTACAACATCAAATCAGATCCGTTTGACAGGTGGATAAGGTTTGAGGTCTTTTACACTCCAGAGTTTATCTGGAAGAAGATTTCTGCTGTGGTCCCAGACCAAAATTCCTTCTCCACTCGTTTTACTTTCATGAGTGTGTCACTTCCTTCCAAAGGGACACAAGCTAACAACCAGCAGATCTCCAATCGAGATGTAATTCTCTCTTCCTAAATCAGTTAGGTTGAGGTTGAGAACAACAGAGGGGTTCACTCCAAAATAACTGCCTTGTCCTAGTGACATGATAGACATTTTCCCATATTTCTTTTAGGGCTCATTCACGCATCTAGGAAATTGTTGTTCTACTTACTGGCTTCTCTAAGTTCTTTTAGTGTCTTAATATACCACTCGCTGTTCACAATGCAATCACATTCTAGAAAATCAAGAGGAATGACGCCTTTGTCATTTGATTCCACGACATAAATATATAGTTTGAGATCCCCTCAGAGAATAGCTAGCTGGTTACTTTCCTAAACAATAGCAGCTGCATAAAGCTAGCACATTAGTAGACAACCTAATATACATATTTGTGCTTTTGAACACAGCGTAAATCAGAATAAATTTCAAAATTACAAATCCTAATGATGTGTGGATGTGTATTAGCGTGTTAGTGTGTGAGTGAGTGTGTATGTGTGTTTGTGTGCGTGTGTGAGAGAGAGAGGTGGAGAAGCGAGCGAGAGATAGATGGAGAAGAGAGAGAGAGAGAGTGATTGTGTGCGTGTGGTATGTGTGTGTGTTGTGTATAAGTGTGTGTGAGTGTGTGGGTCTGTTGTGTCGCGTTGTGTGTGTGTGTGTGTGTGTGTGTGTGTGTGTGTGTGTGTGTGTGTGTGTGTGTGTGTGTGTGTGTGTGTGTGTGTGTGTGTGTGTGTGTGTGTGTGTGTGTGTGTGTAGCAAAAAGATGTGTCGCTCTGAAAAATGACATAACTCCTAAAACAGACTACCAGTAGAAAGATATAACAGTTAAGCAGTTAAACATTTTGAAATAAATATTCAACGACGGAAACTGCTGTTAATTTGCCTTTTTCGATGTATTTATATGAAGTATGATACGCAGATGGTGATTTTATTTTTTTATCTAATTCTGATCTTGTCACACATAGTAGATTTTTACGTAGTTGAGCGTCTAATTGTAACACTGGTGATTTTTTTCAGTCACTGTTTCCCTATACCAGTGACGATGGATTTTCTCTTAGCATAATGTTGGCAATGGGTACATGATACCTATGAAGTTCAATAACGCAGAAATGCGAATCTAGCATTTTGACCTCGACGATATTAGCCTGTTGGCAATAAATATGTTCTTTTAAACGTAGTATGTCCATAGGAGATATCACCGGACGAATACGTAGTTCAGTTAACCTTCCTTTACGCGATGTATTTGCATTAAGCATGGTACACAGATGGCTATATGTGTGTGTATGTTTGTGTGCGCGTAAGTGCATGTGTGTAAGTTTATGTGAGAGTGTGCATGTATATATATATATATATATATATATATATATATACATATATATATAATTGAAAACCAAGAGGAGAGTGGAGATTTATTCACATCCAAAACATTTTTTATTAAAAAGTTTTCTATAGCATATATAACAATGACCAAACTAATATGTTTCTATTGCAGCTACTGCACATTGCTCTCTATGCAATTATGCATCCTAGTCGCTGCAATTTCATCAAGGGTCCATCATTTACGATTTTTTCAAAGTGAACTTATTCAAACAAGCTTCCTGCGTTGGTATTCAGTTGAAGGTGACAGCGTTACTTTTGAAATCGAATTGAATTATGGCCTTATAATCACCGCTACTGGTATTACAGTTGAACTGTGGCTTTAAAATGTTTATTTATATAACAATTAATTGTAACAGTTTTGTTTACATTTTACTATATGGAGTACATTATTTATTCAGAGGTATTTCACTTATTTTGGGTTTATATTTTCAATTAATATTATTGTTATTACTATTGTAATTATGTTCATTAGTATTATTTGTATAATAATCATTAATTATCACAATCAGTATTTTAACGAATATAATTAATATAGATGGTAAGTTATGTTTATTTAAATCATCGTTTAAATGTATATTTTGCCCAGTGTGGGCAACTCATAGCCAGTTCCTGTCTAGTGTTTATAAGAGTAATTTTAGAAGTGAAAATTTGGTACATTTCTTTCACACAAAAGTCACATGTATTATCGCCTATTCTATAAGGTTTTGCCTTACAAATTATTTCCCAAATAATCGAAAATACTTTGTTACTATCTTTTACTGCCCAAAATAGTTTACTATGGCTACTAGTATTCATCTTGTTTCTAAACGAACTTAAATGACTGATAATTCTCTGCTTAATATAACATGAGCTAGTAGCTATATAGAAGTATTCCCAATTCTCTGAGGTAACCTTACATCTGTATACGATATTTTTATACCTACAATTATAGTTGAGCGGACAGACACTGTTCATTGTACAATCGCCTTTAATACTTCAACTATTTCTATTAATATATATATGTATGTATGTATGACGTATGTATGCATGTTTGCATGCATATGATTATATGATCATATGATTATATGTGTGTGTGTGAGTGTGTGTGTGCGTGCAATATATCTTAAATGTACATAAATAAATCTATACATACATACATACATACATACATACATACATACAAGTAGCTGCTGTGGTAACTAGATATTCAGTCACCTGCAAATTTTGTGACAGGCTTGACAAGTTGTCATTTTAAGGCACGGATTTTTCAGGTGATGACCGCACGGGTAACAGTTGGAGACATAAAAGCTACCGCAATAGACAATATGTATACATGCATACGTGTATATATATATATATATATATATATATATATATATATATATATATACATGCATACATACATATACTCGTATACATATGTATATGTATATGTGTGTATATGTGTGTGTATATGTGTGCGGATGTATGTATACACACACACACACACACACACACACGTATAGTTTTTAGCAGTAATATTACAGGTACGAAGTACCTGTAATATTACTATTTTAAAATTACACAGAAATTCTCCAGCTGAGCAGCCTATAAGGCCCAGCAGATCACTTTTTATTTCTTCGATGGTTAATTTGGGCAACTAGCACCCATCTTTTTCATCACTTCCTTCTATCTTTGCTCATATACTCTAGCTGACAGTGTCCTCTTTTCCAGCCCCATCTTGCTTTTCAGATAATATGTGAAGTAAAACAGCAAACCGGGGCCGGATATATAGGACCCTGTCAGAAAACCTTCCATTCTTGTTCTCCATATGCACTCTTTCAACACTGCTTCCGTACAGAGAAAACAAGCCTCACCTTCTTTCGAGAGTCCAGTTGGCGGTATCATCTTTATTACAGATCCAGCCGACAGCTGTACTCTTTCCAGATGAGACAACACGTGTTCGACGTAAAGCATCAAGCCCGAAAGCTTCCGACAATGGACAAAAGCGTGCTGGACAGTTTCGCTGTCCAGCCCACATCTTTGACATATCGGTGGCACTGCCTTACCATGCCTTAATAACTTATCATGAACAGGTAAAGCGTTCCTGTCACACTGCCAAGCCAGGGATTTTTGGAAGTTATCCAAATACCCCGGCCTGAAAGTTTTTTGGAACAGGTCGGTCAGTTGGTTCTCATCGAACCCCAGAGCACTTCCTAAGACGTCGTCATTTTTTCCTTCCACCAGCCCTCTATAGAATACCGAAGTGGTATTCCCGCAGCAAGCCTTGCCCATCTTGTGGATTAGCCAGAGTGCCTGACGGCATTCATTCTGCCATAAAGTCAGATTACGCCTTTTAGTGACGCTGGTCTAG
>NC_068987.1:37567362-37571751 GCF_001194135.2 Octopus bimaculoides
AGCACAACACTTTCATTTTTCTAGGCTTGTGCCGAAACCTCCCCTACCACGCCTGCCGAGCCGAAATGCACCTCAACAGCTGCACCTCCGGCACCTCGACCAACGCAGCGAACCCTCCGCCAAACTGGAACCAAACACCTCTCCACAACATCCGTCCTCTCCTCCGCCATCTCCCCTCCTTCACGCTGCACACCCCATATACAACCATTCCTTCCCCAACCGCGCTCAGCAACTCTGGGGGCGGCACCAGTTCTGCCTCTTCACCCACCCTCCGTATCAGCCGCCTATACTGAAACAGCTTGTCCATTGTTGCTTCTAATTCTGTTGAGCTTCCGCTCACTGCCTTGAAGAAACTTGGTTTCCTTTTTTCATTTTCAACTGTGTTGACCTCTCCCACCCCGGGGAATTCCTTCTCCGACGCTAAATTTAGCTCCGTACTTGTCGTTAGACAAGAAAACAATTTTCTGTTATACAGAAATTTTCCGCCCCAAAGGGCGAAAATAACAACAAACAGTTCACAGAAAAAACAGTTGTAAATTACAATAACACAAGCAAATCATGAACTCACACCGGTACCAGCAAAATACGTCGAAACAAAAATCAAAGAGGGTATCCACAAGAGGCAAAAACAACGGGGCTTGTTAGCTGTCGATGCTTGTTCGCTTTTGAAAACTTATAGAACTTCAAGTGAAATTAATTCACTGATCTACAAAATTAGAAATATTGCATTTCTAAATCTCTCAGAGAGACTTATACAGTAGTAGCACAATAAAGTGATGGTTTGTTGCCAACCTAATGTGGCAGTCCCAGGAAAGCTAGCAAACCAAGCTACTCCAGATTGATGAAGAGCAATGACTCTGAAACTAGTCTCTGGATGCTGGCTTTGCTGGGTAGAGGTGCTTATCTCCCCTGTTTGAAAACTTAAGGATCACAGAACACTTGTGTCACATAGCCAACTGGAAACGATGGTTCCTGGGGCTAAATAGCAGTAGCATTCTTCCCTTTCCTGGGACTACCACATAAGGTTGGCAACAAACCATCACTTTATTGTGCTGCTAATGTATAAGTCTCTCTGAGACATTTAGAAATGCAATATTTCTAATAAAACTATACAATCTTTGCTAAAACAATAAAATTGTTATGCCTCCACGCATATAAAGAATAGATATATCGAACGATATCGGGTCATCCGTTATTTTAATGCACTTTTTTCCATACAATATTTCTTATTTTTAAAGGTATTGTCACATTCTGTTCACGTGTGCCTTTTATGTGATAGATACGATAATCCTTTCAACAGATAATATTGGTTTCAAATTTTGGCACAAAACAGCAATTTCAGGGGAGGGGTAATACGATTACGTCGACCCCAGTGCTTAAATGGTACTTATTTTATCGACTCCAAAAGGGTGAAAGGCAAAGTGGACCTGGCGAACTTTGAACTGAGACCGTAAGGATGGGTGAAATGGTAAGCATTTTGCCTGAGATACTAACTATTCTGCCAGCTCGCCACCTTCTTTCTACGGATAATACTGAAAACAGTTTTGGAAACTATATCCTATAGGAAGGTAGTACCTTACGGATATTTTAAAATGATTGTAGGTGATGCAAATGATATATTCAACACTGGTGTGGCACAATCGACATTCTATATCACAAAATATGTTTAGAGGAATCACCTGTTCCCGAGCAGCGCATGTGTATCCTTTATCACAAATACAAGAGACGCCACTCCTCCAGTCAAATGTTGTTGGTTCCATCTAAGTTGTCAGACATGTACTCGAGAAGTACATGCTGGTATGATAAGTGTATCTCTCCCAAATTTCACGTGTAACAGCTGTAAACGTTGAGCATTTATTCCTTACCTACACCCAATATGTTATTATTTTTACAGCTAGTACATATGTAATATACTCATTCCTCTTTCTACAGTAGTGATGAACAAGTCTGACTACTCTGAAAAATTGGCAAGTCTTATAAGTGATGGTAGCTAAAGCAAAGTAAAGAAAGACCCAGCTCTGAAAACAGAGGAAGTTGTCACAGATCTTGATCAAGAACAAGGATCACTTTACACCAATGAAGTACAGACTCAACACTGCAGTAAACTACCACACATGTACAGTCTCTCTAAGATTCACAAGAATGGTATTCCATTAAGACCTATAGTGAGCTGTAGAGGTTCAGCACGTCATCCATTGAGCCGCTTCTTTGTGGATATAATCAGTCCATTAGCAGGCAAGTCAACATCGTACGTGAAGAATTCCACCCACTTCACAGAATTGATCAAGGATACCCCCATGGAATCCAACCAGATGGTGAATCTAGATGTGATAAGTCTGTTCACCAAAGTCCCAACTGGTGAAGAACTATCGGTGATTCAAGAAAAACTAGTGACAGACACCTGTCTAAAAGAACGCACTAGTATATCAATAAGAAACTTGATGGAAATGTTGACCTTCTGAGTAGAAACTACCTATTTCAGTATGGACACTGATATATATCAACAAGAAGAGGGTTTAGCTATGGGTTCGCCATTATCACCGATAATAGCCAATGGGATACTTTAAGAATTTGGCTTTAGGATCAGCACCACTAAAACCAACCCCATGGCTGCGATATGTTGATGACGCCTTTATTCTCTGGCCCCACCAGGAAGATGTCCAAGTGCTGTTAGATCATGTAAACTTAATAAAGTCATCCATACAGTTCACATTGGAAAAGGTAAAAGACAATCAGCTGGCATTCCTGGACATATCAATAACACGTACCAAGTATGGATTCAGGACATCCGTATACCGCAAGCCGACCTTTACTGGACGATACCTCAACTTCAATTCCCACCATCCATACAGTGTGAAGAGGGGAATTGCTCGGTGTCTAAAACATCGAGCAATGAATAAAAGTAGCGATCGTGATACCCACCACGCAGAAATGATCAAGCTCAGTAACAATCTATTAAGCAACAACTACTCCACAAATATATTATCTACTCCAATTATGAAGAAAAGAGAGGATGAAACCAATAAACTGTCTACAGTCTGTCTACCCTATGTGAAAGGCCTCTCCGAAAAGATACAAAAGATATGCGGCCCATATGACATTAGGACAGTATTTAAGAGTAATACAGCACTTCGCAAATATCTCCTTCGGGTAAAACCACCAATAGAAGAGAATATGACCAAAAACTGCGTGTACTCCATCCCATGTAGCTGTAGTGGGTTATACAAAGGTGAAACATAGCGACCCCTCAAAATAAGCGTAGAGGAACATCGCAAAGCTGTGACACGAGGAGATATGGATAAATCTCGTATAGCTGATCATGTTTGGAAAAATGGATACCGCCCCTCCCCCTGTGGGGTGAAGTTAAAATAATAGACAGAGAACACCACTGGAAAATAGGAAAACTAAATGAAGCAGCACATATGCTAGGACACAAAAACCTCCTAAGCAGACCGAGTGCAGATATGAATAACATATGGGAACTGGTATTAAGGAAGGATAGGAAAAAAATAGACTTATAAGCCCTTAAAAATATTCACTCCATAATTGCCCACGGGCGTATGGCATAGTGGTTAAGAACGCGCGCTACGAACCCCAAGATTCCGAGTTCAATTTCAGGCAGTGACCTGTATAATAATAATAATAATAATAATAATAATAATAATAATAATAATAATAATAATAACAGCATCGAAAAAATACCTTAGGAATGAAAACCTAGGTTCGACATTTCCCCCAAGACACCTGATGAAGGCTGGAGGGTATACCAGCCGAAACGTTGTGTTAACAACAAACAAGATGAGGACAAATATCCGTCAAATGTAAATAATGTACATAATGTAAATAATGTACATAATTCCTCATCTCTTAAATATAGAACTGTACTCTCTCTGCTGTTCAGTAGCTGTTATCTGAGCGATGCACTGCAGTATACAAATGCTATTTAAACCGACTCTTTTCGTACCGATTAGTTAGACTTGGCACTCTGGCTCGATGTATGTATGTATGTATGTATGTATGTATGTATGTATGTATGTATGTACGTACGTACGTATGTATGTATGTATGTATGTATGTATGTATGTCTCTTCTATTTTTTTAATTATTATAAATATTCCGATGAGGAGGGAGCCGTTTTCCAACAAAGATACAAGGCTCTATCTTTGGAATGTAGTTAACACGGACAAATTCACATTTGGAACTTGAGTCTTTTGTGTATGTATGTATGTATGTATGTATGCATGCATGTATGTATGTATGTATGTATGTATGTATGTATGTATGTGCGTGCGTGCGTACGTGTATCGATATGTGTATCTATGCATGTAATACATAATTGAAAAGAAGGCGGCGAGCTGGCAGAAACGTTAGCACGCCGGGCGAAATGCT
>NC_068987.1:37571761-37577803 GCF_001194135.2 Octopus bimaculoides
TATATATATATATACATATTATGTACATAGGTATGTACGTATGTATGTGTAATGTGCGCATACATGTTGTATATGGTTATGTATATAAGTGTATATGTATATATATAAGTATGTGTTTATTCATATATGTATGTAAATATGCATATCTACTTCTAGGCGTGTGTATGTTTCCTCTTTAATTAACAGGATTTTTCTGATAAGGAACAAGCTGGTAACAAAGCAACAATACTCCATCACTGGAATTTGGATAACTGAGACTATTAATGTTAGGTGTTGAATAGCTTTTTGAGATTGCTACTGTGACATTTTCTAACATAACCGAATGCAAAAATAATTATTACTATAATTGCGATTCTATAATCAGGATGGAAAACCCACAAGTGTCCAAGGATTTATCTCTAAACTTTCTTCTTATTGATTTTGGAAACAAATGTATGCAACTGCAGAGTAGCTAACCTTTGAGACTGTATGTAGCTTCTCTCTTCTTTCCAATAGATATATATTTGCGTTTGAAGGATGTTTCGAAAGAAACCTTCCATCAAAACTGCCTGTATTGATATAGGTGTATATAGTCAATGACAGGGATATTTCTCTGTATTTATCCCAGAGTAGACTTTCATGCAAATTGTATCTTATTTTAGCAAAGAATCTTAAAGGCACTTTTGAACAGCAACTAAACACATGTTAAATGTCTTCCACAGATAAGTGAGATGATTGACATTTAGGGTTGCATCTCGGGAAATTAAGGGCTTCACTGTCTTTTTATCATTAGATATTTTGTAACTGTCTCATACTCTTGGATTGCAATGCATAACCTTCGAAGGTTATGTGATGTAACGAACACGAATCCAAGAAGTCTACAGTTTTTGTTTATATTAGTACCATCCTCAAATTTGCTAGAAATGTGTCCGTGCGTAACCTTTTTGTGGTATGCGAAGCTTCTATCTATCTATCTATCTATCTATCTATCTATCTATCTATCTATCTATCTATCTATCTATCTATCTATCTATCTATCTACCTATCTCGATAGATGTATATGTGTGCGTGCGTGTGTGTGTGTGTGTGTGTGTCTGTGTGTGTGTGTGTGTGTGTGTATTATACACTGCATGCCACATTATTAGGCAAATCAACCTTCTCTCAATAAATAAATGTTTATTCGTTTAAAACCAGTTGTTTTCCCACTGACTGTTCGCAACACCTGTCTGCACACATTCTGTTAAAATATTCGGACATGCGTAGACGAAATCAAACGACGACCATTATTGTGTAGCAGCTACATTTCTGCTGTCCCAAATTATTAGGCAGGTGCCCAATTTAATTGTCATTATGGATCAGAAGCGTGATCTTACATCGAATGAGAAGTCTACCATTGTGTCAGAGCTTGGAAAAGGGAAAAAAAAACAGAAATATCAAAAATACTGGGAAGAGATCATCGAACAGTGGAGAAATTTGTGCAGTCTCCTATTTCTGACCGGTCGAGGGCAGTTAAGGGTAATTAGAGGATTGCTACGAGTCGTACTTTGTCACGTATGAAAAGGGAAGATCTGCAGAACCCATGTCTGACAAGTAGGGAAATCTTCAAACGTTGTGGCAGTGAAGACGTATCGAAAACTACCAGGCATCCCCTCTTGAAGCAGGTAGCCAGGAATGTTAAACCTGTTACAAGGATCCTCTGAAGGCTGTTCATAAGCAGAAGAGACTGAAATGGGCAGAAGAATACACGAAGATAGATTTATCAACGGTTCTATTTATTGACAAATGCCGTGCTACCCTTGACGGACCAGATTGCTGGAGTAAAGGTTGAGTATCAATCAGAAGGAACCGTCCTCATAAATTGAAACGCCAATAGGGGCGAGGTGGGGTCCTGTTTTGGGCTAGCATCGTTGGTAGTATGATGGTCGGGCCATGGAAAGTCCCAGAGGGCATTAATAGGACATCGAAAATATATTTTACCTTCTTAAAGGACAATTTCCAACTCTGGTTCAAATAGCAAAAAACTTTCATTCAAGAGAAAGCTGGTTTGTTTTCATACAAGATAACGCCCCGTCTCATGCAGCGAAGGATTCTAAGGAATACCTGCAGCAAATAGGCTTCTCTGGAGGTCGTTTGATGGAGTGGCCGCCTTGTTTCTCTCACTTAAATCTGATTCGGGACCTGTGGAGAGTCCTGAACAGGCGCATTTACCAAGATGGACTGCAGTTTTCAAGTAAAGTTGCCCTCTGGGATGCTATCATAGATGCTGTTCAAAGCATGGCACAAGAGGATATCATCACCTTGACAAATCCAATGGATCAGTTAGGTAGGTAGGTAGGTAGGTAGGTAGGTATGCATTACAACCACACCAATTCAGGAAAAAAGATCGTTCTTGGCGATTTCAATGCACTGTATTTGGCCGCCATAGCATCAAAGTAAACACTAACGACTTGAAGCTATTTGAAAATTGTTCAGAATTCATCTCAATAATGTTTTTTTTATCAAGAATAAGGTTACATAGACTCACCAGAGATCTAAGAATGGTCACATGACTGACTTTATCGTCAATCACAAACATGACATTAGCGATGTATGTAACGTGCGTGTGATGCAAAGCGTAGAGTGGGATACATCACAGAATGGTACGAGGTAAATTTGAAACAGAGGTCTGAAAAAAGATTCGTATGAGTGGGGTGAAGATAGCAAAGCGTATCGATATTACAAAACTGAAACTGCCAGATGTACATGAGACCTTAAACAAACGATTTGATTGTCTTGAAATTGATGGAACAAAAGAGAACTATAAAATACAAGTCTTGTCACTGGGAGTCAATGTACTTGGTTTTATAAAGAAGAAACATAAGGAGTGGACTTATAATAATGATGCTTCTATCAGCCAGCTACTGAAAACGAAACAAGCTTTTCATGAAAATATTTTGAAACAGTGCCCTTCGTTACAGCCTATAACGGAGAGGACTTATAAGGAATACAATGCAACGTTACAGCGGAAACTAAGAAGAACTAAGAATGATAAGTGATTGAAGGTCTCTTCAAAGATTTAAAGAGCTCATGGTGCAAAGTACTCGGAGATATTTTATGGTCTTCTACGTGATGTTTTTGGCTCACCAACTTCTACTGTAATTTACAGTAGTTCCTCAGAAGTCCAAGGACAATATTACTGTCATCAAAGAACAGACGAAAATCCTGCAGTAACGACAAGAGCACTTCACTGATTTCTATGGTTGCCCATCAGTAGTCGATGATAATGCCATAGAGAGTCTTCCTCAATGCGATATAACATTCACAATGGATCGATTACCATCTTATAATGAGGTGAAAATGGCTGTCAAACAGATAAATACCGGTAGAACATCTGACCGAGGTGGTCTTCCCGTCGAACTGCTGAATGTTGGAAGCGAAAACGTAACATATATTTAACCTCATCACCAAGAGCTGGACTGGCACCTCTATTGTAAAAGACTGGATTGCTGACATTTTAATGTCTTTGTTCAAGAGTAAAGAGTAAATGAGAAGAAGGAACTTGTGACCTCCTGGCAGTTGTCGACAAAGTGCATACTAGACTGATGGAAGATATCTGTCCCGCAGTCATCCCTGGATCACGAGATGGCTTTAGATCAAGCAGAGGGACTATCAACATGATGTTCTCTGCTAGACAGATTCTAGAGAAATGCACTGAACAGCAAGTGTCTTTATATCACGTCTTTGTTGATTTACCGAAAGCTTTTGATAAAGTTATCAGAGTTGCACTGCGGAAGATCCGTGGAAAGGTCGGGTACCCAACATTGCTAGTTAGTATGTTTAAGCGGTTGCGCCAAGACATGAAGGCTCGAGTCATCTTTAACGAAAAATTGTCTGACGAAGTTGACAATGGAGTAAAGAAAGGCGATATTCTTGCTCTCACACTTTTCCATATTTTTTGTTGTTCTGCTTACGCATGCGTTCCACGAATGTAATAATGGCGTCTTCTTGCAGTTCAGACCTACTGGAAGAGTCTTCAATTTGAGAAGGTTCAATTTCAAGTCGGTAACTTTTGAAACTTGGATCAGAGAACTCCTTAATGCAGATGATGTTAACTTCCTGGCTCACACTGCGGATGCCATACAGTATAATTATAGATAGTTTTACTGCTCTGTGCACAGCTTAAAATAAGTCTGAAAAATATACCAAGGTAATGCTCACACCTGCTCCAGGCGAACCGTATGTCGAACCAAATATCGAAGTATATGGTGCAAGATTGGACGTAGTTGACACTTTCGTTTAAGTAGGTAGCATGTTGTTGAGAGATGACTTCCTGGATACAGATAGATATCTACGCATTCAGAAAACATTTGGGAAGCTTATAAAGAGAGTCGGAGAAATCGCAGCATGGCCCTCAAGACCAGGCTTGCGTACTAACGGTTCCATTGTACTTTTGTGAAATATGGACCGTGGACATCTCAAGCTGCTTTGGCACTTTTATGAAAAATGTTTGAGACACGTAATCAACAAATGGCAAAGTAAAACACCTGACGCAAAAGTCCTTGCAAAGGCAGGATGCACAAACATCTAGTCACTCATGATATCTATTCAGATGCTTTGGACAGTTCATATTTTGCATATGGAATTTTATAGGTTTCCAAAGCAGCTGATCTACGGTTATCTGTGCATTGGACAGCGTCCGCAGCACAAACTGCAAAAAAAAAAAAGGTACAAATACTGCATAAAAAGTAACTTGAAGAAATTGCAAATCAATGTAAAGAACTGGGAAGAACTAGCTTTGGAAAGAGTTGAGACAGGGAAGCGTATAAGGGACGGTTGCGAAACATTTGAAGAGTGCTGCCCTGATCACGAATAGCTAAAGCGCTGGCTTCAGGGGGTCTGTCATCAGAACCTCAGTGAGAACATAAAGTGCTGGACGTGTGAAACGTGTGATCGTGAACTCCTTTCCCAGGCTGGGTAGGTCAACCATCTGAAGTCCTCAGAAAGATCAACTGTAACTAACGTCCTTCCTTCTAGATGGTATGATCCGGCCTGTGTGGTGTGTAAAAAGGCTTTTAAATAGATTTCCGGTCTAAAGAGACATATGACGGTTCATACAGATCATGTTTTAAAACGTGATCCGGTCAGTCTATAGGTTACAGCTTTCGCCTGTCACCTATGCTTCAAATCATGCAGTGCAGCGAGACTAAATAGTCATCTGTGAGGTTATAGACGGAAGGTCAGAAATGCCATTGACAACTAGGAACTTCAGAGAGTCGGCAATCATTTGTGAAAGTGAAGCAATCACCATCTATGTGTATATGCAGCAAAATACGTCAAACAAGTCATTACAAAATTTGATGCTTTGAGTTTTGCATCCATTAATTTTTAATGTTTTCCAAAATTACAAACGACTTTCCGATGCGGTGGTCAGTGTAAAATCCATGCCTGTGGCAATGAAGTACCATCACTGCAGCGATACTCCAATCGTCGGCTAAGCTGTATCTGCTGATGGCGTGTCGGCGGTGTCTAGGAAACTAGTTTAAGTCTTGTCATATTGATGTACATTTTTATCATTGTGGGAGCTCATGACAGGGAGGTACTACATCTTAAAAAGAAAGAGGAGGAACGCACAAAGTTTGGTCATACACAACAGCAGCGTCGACAGTATATTTGTAGTGTTTATGTATGCTTTGTACGTATGTATGCATGCATAAATGTATGTATGGAAAATATTTGTTTCTAAGTAGGTATGTATGTAAAGAGGTTTTATATGTGCATGTATATAAAATCATGGTATGTATGTTATTCGCAATACGTATAAATATATGTGTGTACATACATACATATATATGTACATGAATGCAGGTTTATATATATATATATATATCATGCATTGTATGTTTGTAAGTAGGTATGTTTATATGCAATTATGTATGTCTTTTTATGCATATTTGTTTGTAAGATGTATGTATGTTTGTAAGTAGGTATAATTACCTTGTTTTCTCAAATATCTTTTTTCCTGTTCCCCTGCGTCTCTCCTTCCTCCTCTCCTCTCCTCCTCTCCTCTCCTCCTCTCCTCTCCTC
>NC_068987.1:37577955-37578622 GCF_001194135.2 Octopus bimaculoides
CTCACCTCTTCTACTTACTCAGCCTTTATTCCTTACCTTGGACACCAACCAACAAACCGATCATCTTACCTGTTATCAGCAAGTTCAGTAGAATAAACAAAAAAAGGAACCCCCCCATCACCACCATCACCACCATCACCACCACCACCACCATTACACCACCACCAACAGGAGCTATTTCATGCCAATGCCAAACATTCCACCTTCACCTCCTTCACCTCTTATATTCCCCTTCACCGACTCACCCATCTCGCTGTTCACCCACCCCAGTGCCTCTTTCTCTACCTATTTATCTTTCACTCCCTCTCTTACTCGCTCGCTCGTTCACTCACTCACTCGCTCACCCACTCACTTACTTTCTCTCTCTAATTCACCATTACATAAATAGTTCACATTCTTTTATATTGAGTCACAAGAAGAGCAACACTAACTAACGGCTTAGGTCTATGAATGAACTTTTCATTTGTGGAATAGAGCCTCGTTCTGGTTACATGCTGCTGATTGGTAGAATTAATTCTAATAATTCTTTCATATGTATATATGCATCCATGCATGCTGCATGTATGTATGTATGTATGTATGTATTTATGCATGTATGTATTATGTGTGTGTTTGTGTATATATATATAAATATATATATATATATATATATATATATATATATATA
>NC_068987.1:37578788-37581238 GCF_001194135.2 Octopus bimaculoides
CACACATACACACACACACACACACACACACATGCATACATTTATATTTCTTGGCATATTTATTGGTGTGTATATAAACGTGAGGGTGAAAGAGAATGAAATATGGACGGGGGTCTGGAGAATAATATCGTAGAGGAGAGATTGGAAGGGAAAAGAATTATGTTGTTTATGCTGAAAGTTATTGCGAGTATGCGAGGACAGGTGTGAAGGTTTTTCTATATCTTTTATATACATACGCGCGCGCCACACACACACACACATATACACATACTTATATTTACTTATTCATGCGCATACATACATACATACTTACATACATACATACATACATACGTACATACATACATACATACATACATACGTACATACAATCTTCTGCATTTATATAATTTATCTATACATACATATACAAATATATATATGTAAGATATTTGTGGGTGTCTTTGGGCGCGTATTGAAGGTGGATCTGCCTACGAAGAAAAGAAGAAAGTAACAGTAGAAAATTGAAGGGCAATTGCGTGTCAGAAGCTCTAAAGAAGCATCTTAAATGTCTTTCAAGATTTAGTGATTGTGAGTTCAAACACCGTTCGTACTAATTTATCTTTCACCCTTCTTATGGTGAGTAAAATACGAGCTGGGATTGTAATAAGGCAGGCTCAATCGATGGTATGAAGGAATTGATATATCAATAAAATAGGCACATATGAATTTATGAATAGATGAGAGTTTTGTAGAATACTTAGTGGTATTTCATTCAGATAGAACAAAGTTCAGGTTTTCAATTCTGGGTGTGTGTTTTCATATCAAAAGACTGGCGATGATTCATAGGGTCCATCTGTATTCACATACTTTACTAACTTTGAACTATAACTGGCCTTTTAAACAATAGCACAGACATGCAATGGATGGCATTTCAATAAGGAAAGTGGGCATATGCATAAACTTCATTTATATATGTGCACGTGTATGTATGTATGTATGTATGTATGTATCCCAAAATACAAAAGAAAAGGGAAATGAAGAGATCATACAATGCATACATACCTTTTCCACCCTCTATTTTCAAAAACCTCTCTCTAGACCCTCCAAACTCTCGGAGATAGAGGTATAACTTTACAGTATATTTTAACAATATCTTTTACATCTACATCACTATTAATATCAACAGCTTCAGAGAAAGATCTTCACTAACAACAACCCTAAACTTGTACCAGAAAAAGAATAATTATAAGGTGTGCACACCCATTAAACTCCAAAGAAATCATACCTCCATGAATTTAAACTAGTAACTACAACTTCCACACCTTATAAAACACTTCCTTATGTATCAATAATTATAGGTAGAAATGCATATTAAACTTTGAAGAAGTTATAACAACCTTCTCAGGTATTATTTAGGCAATTAGTCTTAATCGAATTCAAATTACACTGCTAATTACTTACACTTATTCCTCATTCAGAAATATTAACAAAAAATTGGACACTACGAGTAGCACACTACAACTACCCGAAAGTACTGTAATAGAAATAAGCGAAACGTAGATTAAAAACGAGGTACCTTTTGACAGGTTACCCGACGAGACATATTTGCACCTATGATGAACCACGACTGTTTCTACAGCATCTTACTCGCGGGGCGCCGTTGCACGATAGGTCGAAATGATCGTAACGAATAATATTTTGTTAATTCCATGTGTGTGTGTGTGAGTTTGTGTATATGTATGTATGTATGTATGTATGTATGTATGTATGCATTTATGTATGTATGTATGTGTGTATGTATGTATGTATGTATGTATGCATGTATGTATGTATGTATGCATGTATGCCACTGGATGAGTGGCGGCGGAGGGTTCAAGTCTTATTTAGATAGGACAGTGATAAGAACTAGAGATAAGTCTAATTTTAGTTGTCCACAGCTTGTCCAGGTGTCCTACACTGACCATAGAATGGTTAAGTGTAGACTGGACATAGCACACTTAAGATAGGACCCGGATACTGGAAGCTGAATAAGTCTATTTTGACTTGTGAGACATACCGTAGCCGGATTAAGGAGTTAGTGCAGACGATGTTTACCGGAGCCGTGGTTAATAACCGGTGGTGGTTCGCCCTCAAAAGAGCCATTCGATTCGAGTCCATTAGGTTTAGTAAACAACTAAGACTAGATAGGGCTAGAACAGAAGGGCAACTAGTTAAGAACTTAGCAGAGGCGTTGAGGTTGGGCTCTGCATCTCACATTTTGGTGGCGAGAACGGCATTAGACCGTCACCTTAAAGCCAAACATGAGGCGATAGAGTTCGGGTTAAAGTGCGAGCATTGGGCCGTGAGAGAATTAATGTTGCCGGATGGGCCCGTACGATAGAAACCCAGCGTGGCAACGATGCCACAATTAGGTCTCTTGTTGACAAAAACGGATGCATGGTCAAGGAGCGGGACGGGATGTGTGAGGC
>NC_068987.1:37581645-37591363 GCF_001194135.2 Octopus bimaculoides
CAAGGGGGACGAGACAGGTAACTTTAGGCCCATAACTCTGTTAAACACAGAGTTAAAGATTCTGGCCAAGGTATTGGCAAAAAGGTTGGCGGGGGTCGTGGACAAACTTGTCGGAGAAGCGCAAACTTGCGCTGTCCCGGACAGGTCAATCCACGACACTCTCTACCTTATACGCTACTCTTTAGAGAGGGTAAGGAAACTTTCTCGCGCAGGGGGAGCACTGTTGCATTTAGACCAGTCTAAAGCATTTGATAGGGTCGACCATCGGTACTTGGCGGTGGTCCTCGGGGAGGCTGGCCTGGGCCCGACCTTTCGCGGTTGGATTTCTGCTTTGTATAGCGACATCGGATCTGTCGTCAAGGTGAACTGTTTCTTTTCGAAGCCGTTCAGGATCGAGCATTCAGTTCGTCAGGGGTGTCCCCTGTCCCTGCTTCTGTATGTGTTGGCTCTTGAGCCATTGCTGCGGAAGTTGGAGGCACTAGGAGCGCGCCGCATGATCTCTGGTGTGGAAGAGGAGCTACGGCGTATGCGGATGACATCTCCATCATCATGGCAGATGAAGGCTAACTTCCAGTGGTGGAAAAGGCCATCAAAAGCTACGATTCGGTAGCAGGAGCAAAGGTTAACAAGAACAAGTCGGTCAGTTTGCAACTCGGCACCTGGAGGGGCAAGCCGATGCCGTCCAATAACGACGTGGGGCGTTGGACGGAAGGTCCTGTTAAGCTGCTCTGAGTCTGGATTGGTCCAGACCTCCAGATAGAGATAAATTGGAGTGAGGTCGCCAGCAGGATGATCCTCTAACCCAGACCTGGTCTGGACGGGCGTTATCCCTGCTAGGGAGGGCCGAGGTGGTGCAGGTGCTTATAACATCAGTAATCACCTACCGTCTGACCGTGGTGCCTTGCCCTGATTTGTGGCTGAACAAGTTGGAGAGAATCCTTTTCCGCTTTCTGTGGAAAGGAGGAAAGCCACTTGTAAAGTGCTCTGTCTGCTGCCAGAAACCGCTAAAGGGTGGGCTTGGCTGAAGATGCGAAAACTCGCGTTGAGGTTCAAGCACCTCTGGCTTTACCTGGATGGAGAGCAGGTGTGGTCACCACACATTCGATTCTACCTTCCCCAGTTAACTTCCTTAACGGACATCGGTGCATGGACCAAGCGGAGACCTAAACTGGGGGAATGGCATTTGGAGTGCCGTTAGGCACTCCAGCTACTCTCTCGGGTGGGCAACGCCGGCAGCAGGAGTTCCACTGCGGATTTCTATAGCGGGTTAGTAGAATTTATGTCAGAAGACGCCTTGGAGAAGACCCTGGGCTACGATGAAAATTAGTTGGTCAGCCTGTTCCTGAAAACGTTCGGGCCGGGGTATCTGGATAATTACCAGAAATCCCTGGCCTGGCAGTGTTTCCGTGCGGCGTTACTTGTTCGCAACAAGCTGTTAAGGTACGGAGGTGCCGTGTCGCAGACATACCCGCGATGTGAGCAGGATAGGGAGACCGTCTTGCATGCATTCGTGGTGTGCCCGGAGTTATCGGGACTGATTGCTTTTGCCGAACAACTGTTGTCAGTGATGAGAAGAGTACAGCTATCAGCGGAGTCTATCACTGAGATTGTGCCACCTCCTTTCCTCATCGGGGAAAGGAAGACTTGTTTTTCCTGCGTAGTAGCCATACTGAAAGAAACAGTATGGAAGACACGTACGAAAGGTATAGTGACAGGTACCTTTGTCTCTGGCCAGGGGTTGGTTAACTTTTTTAGTTACCACCTCGGTAGTAAGATCAGGCTGGAGAAGAGGTGTTTGTCATGAGATATGCTTGTGAAAAGATGGAAGCCAGTGGCATGCAAGCTGGGTATGTTTGGCACCAGGTAAGTGTGGCCGGATCAAGAAGTAAAAGTTCTACCCAGATAGGCTGGGTGCCTTGCCCTTCTGTAATGTAACATTAAATTTGTTAACTTTCATAATGCTCATTAAAATTTTTACCTATCATCATATTGTAAATTTTTAAAACGTTTTAAAGCTACTTCACCCTATATGTTTGTCTGTCCTTGTATGTCCCCTCTCTGCAACGCCTGAATGGCGAATTTTCATGAAATAAAGTAGCTTGCTTACCAACCACATAGTTCCGGGTTCAGTCCCTCTGCGTGGCACCTTGGGCAAGTGTCTTCTACTATAGCCTCGGAGTAAAACGCATATTTTAACTGCATACTTTTATTTCCAACATATGTTTCGAAGAATTACAATTTATACGATCCATAGGAATCGGCGATGTTAAAAATGTAAACTTCTCTTCAGGGAAATGCATGGGAACCAGCTTAAACGTAAGACATTATATATATAAGTATGTGTGTTTGTATGTGTCTGTTTGTCCCCCCAACATCGCTTGACAACCGATGCTGGTGTGTTTACGTCCACGTAAGTTAGCGGTTCGGCAAAATTGACCGATAGAATAAGTACTAGGTTTACAAAGAATAAGTCCTGGGGTCGATTAGCTCGACTAAAAGGCATGGCCACAGTCAAATGACTGAAACAAGAAAAAGAGTAAAAGAGATATTGTGTATTACTAAATCAGGAACTATCAAACAACACAAAAACAGAAAAGAAATGCAAAATCAATTCATAGCAAAACTGTTACCTACCAAACAATGATACTATCTGGTTATTTTGTTAGCAAGCAACAAAATATGGCCAGAAAGGAAATAATAGTGAGTGAGGTGTGTTGGCCGTGAGATTGTGTGACGTTCATGCCTTCGGCTAAAAGTTCGGCTAAGCCATCGAACAAAATAGCATCATAGAATGAATATCTACAGTTATCATCTGACAAAATAGCAACACGGAACACACCCCGTCCCCTATCATAGTCTTTTGACACCTGATACCTACACCTGCCAAAGTCAATTACTATAACAAACACAATAAAAAAAAGATGACATTTTGGTGGGTGAGGTGTGCGAGTAAAGACTTTCCCCAACCCAAACACTTCCAGTCACCTGTGGTTTATAAATAGTGACACTCGCTTTTGTCGTTTTCTTTTTCTATTGGTTTTCTTTTAGCATGAATTTGACATTGCTTAAGAATGTATAATGGTTATAGGTTTAAATATTTCGACATTCATTCATATGCATGCGTGCCCGCACACGCACATGTATGTGCCTATATATATATATACACACATACACACATATATACATACGCACGAAAGATACTAATGTATGTATACGTATGTGTGTATACATGTTTGCATAGACACACACTCACACATACATATATACACATTCATACGGAGATACGTGTATGCTAATCTGTTTACAGTCGTGCATCTGAATGTAGATCCATTAAATTATATGCATACATACACTTATAATATTTATAAGTGTGTGTGTGTACGTGTGCATACGTGCGTGTATGTGTATGTATGTATATATGTATGTATGTATGTACTATAGTATAATATGATAAAGAAGTGCGCTAGAAGGCATGACACGTAACTAAAGGTTTGAGCTCAGTAGAAAGTTCCACACGTCCCTCCTATAGCATAAACCTGTCAGTGACATCGACCTATTAACTCGGTTCATTTTCTGATATGTACCACGGAGTGTTCGTCCTGTATTGCTGTTATTGCTTTAATCTTTCTAATAGTTATTGTTGTAACTGCTGTTGTTGTTAGCATTGGGTCAGCGACGCCTCATAGTTATTTTTTCTCCTTTCTTCTCTGTTCAGTAGATATAAGTGTGTAATTGCGAGTGCGTGTGTGCCAAACTGAATAAGTTCGGAAGGCGAGGGACCTCCACCACTCTCCTTGCTTCTATCTAGTTTCTACACATTCTGTCACTCTCTATTCTTATTTCTTTATTGCCCACAAGGGACTAAACATAGAGGGGACAAACAAGGACAAACAAAGGGATTAAGTCGATTACATCGACCCCAGTGCGGAACTGGTACTTAATTTATCGACCCCGAAAGGATGAAAGGCAAAGTCGACCTTGGCGGAATTTGAACTCAGAACGTAACGGCAGACGAAATACCGCTAAGCATTTCGCCCGGCGTGCTAACGTTTCTGCCAGCTCGCCACCTTCTGTCACTCTCTATTCTGCCATACCAAGGCCGCTTGTGTTGTATAGCTGGAATATATTATAGTGATCTTTTTTCAAATGATCATTTCACTAAAATTTGAACATTTTGCTACAAGCGCGCATGTGAGTTGATTGTACGATGATATCTGCCTAATTGTTTTGCTCAAAAAGGGAAATAATTCTAATCTTTTTTTATGTTTTCCTTTTTTTCTTTTTTTTTTTTTCACTATCCCAATTTTTTAACCTGCCTTCATCTCAATTTTTCTCGTGATTTCTCTTGTTCTATTGTACTGATTTATACCTTGTACAGGCCATGTTCCCAGAGCTTGAAGATTACTTCCAGACACTAGACGTGTTTTAAAGCCCGCCTAGATAGTATCTTCAATGTATGAAACTATCAGCAGCTCATAAGTATATACTGTGAACATTTAACTATACTTACCTCTTACGAGATAGAGTACTATTTTGTTGATCTTACCTTAACGGAAGAGTAAACTTGGCTTAGTGGTTAGGGTGCAGCACTCACGTTTCCAAGATCGGGCATTACGTTGTGTCCTTGAACAAGACACATCATTTCACGTTGTTCTGCGAACATATCATTATCTTACATATGGCACGTCGTGCACCTGTAGAGGTAATGTTAATTTGATGGAAGGAGTGAACTTATGTGAACACAAACATTTGATCACTGTTAACAAATTAATTGTGTGGTTGTTCAGCGAGAAATTGCAGCTGAACAACTGCACAGTTGGTTTGTTTATAGTGATCAAATGTTTGTATTCACATAAGGTCACTCCCCCCCCCATCAAATTAACATTACCTGCACAGGTATATATATATATATATATATAATCATGTCAAAGACCTATAATCTTTTAAGGGATGTTTGCATCCTAGTTCTCCGGTCTATACCAGTGTTCAGTGCAAAACTAAATACGTTAGTTTTACATTGATGTATATTGGTATTTAAAATATTTATGAATGAGAAAAAGAAGAAAATGGAGAAGTTGACATATAGACACCAGTTTATTCAAAGATATTCAAAACAATATAATATGAAATTCTTATCCCTACAGCCGTTTCCATGTTCAATTAATTTAATTAGAGAAATTAAATTAAATTAAATTAATTTAAAATTTTCATATTGAAACTGGTTAATTGAGTATTTCCAGAAAGGAGTTACATTCAGACGTGTTGGTCGACCCTTGACAGACTCAGATGTGTGCGTTTTGGTAATTTTGGTAATGTTGGTATTAAAAAAAAAAACCGTTATGAGTGTGTGTGTATATATATATATATATATATATATATAACAAAGATGTATGATAAAGTTGTGTGCGTTCGTTTTTAATACATGATAGTTGTTATTGGTGGTGGTGTTGCAGTTAGGCTGAACTAGATGTTAGAGAGAGAGGGGGGATTGAAAGACAGAGATATATAGATTGAGAGAGAGAGAGTGATGTACAGACAACGGTGACATTCGTGTAATTGTGCGTGAGTTTGTTAAAATATGGAAACCAACAAAAGATATGAAGTAACAAAAATTGCTAATCAATTATCATGTTATAGTATAGCGTCATCCATCTTTGTGCCCAATAGTTATGGTCAATACAACTATATAAACAAGAGAAAACTTAAACGTTACCAAATACAGTTTATAAAATATATATATATATATATAAACTAAAATTACTAAAGCTAGAATTACTATAAAATCAATATGTTTTAACTCTAACTTACTTTAATAAATTATATTATAAAATATCAACTCATGAGAAACGTACTTGACTGAATTTATAGCAAACCACAGTGATACACTTACGTGTGTAGAAAACTTAATATTACAATGTTAGAATAATAAGAATACTATTTGTATTCTTATTCTGCTTTATATCATTACATTCAGTAGGATTGCTATTTGCCATATTACCTATATTCAAAAGGTTGAGATAGGCTTTAATTTGGGTTGTTTCCCCTTCTACACTAGACGGTTCAAGTACACTTTTCTTACTAACACTTAGTTGCATTTACTACGGTTATAATTATTATAAAAATTAGATCTTTTTTTTTTTTTCGTTAACTGAAGAAATGATCTGGGACAAGTTATTTGATACAGAAAAGACAACTTTAAGAAATCTAGGGTTAATAATATAATAAAATCTATTTTCCTTTGTAAAGGGTTTACAAAAAAGTTTCTATAAAACCAAATCATTCTTAATTTGCTTAGCGAAAATAATATTCTTATCAGGAGATGCATTATAATTTTCAAATTTTCGAATCTTACTAAATATATAAGGGGTTTGTTGTTTTCTTTTACTCTATTATTCATATTCCTAATCGTGTGAGGATAATCAGATGAACGAAGCAATACATTGGTTCTCGTATTTTGTATCCCATTTTTCTTATTTGGAGATTTAAACTTACCTACTGTATCCCTATTCCTATTCCTGGTAGTTTGCTTAACATCTTTACTAACATGAGATACATGCATGTTATTAGAGATTCTGATGTTCATATGTTTAGGATAATACTTCAAGTTTTGTTTAAACCCGGCTTTGCGGAGTGCCACATTATAAAAGTTAGCATTTTTGTCAAAAATATCCTAATTAGACGATAGATTAGAAATTCTTTTAGAGATATTATAAACCAAAAAATTCTTTACAGAGCAGGGACGATTACTCTCGACATTTATATACTGAAGATTGGAGTTAGGCTTATGGTATGGCTCATAGTTGCCAGTAATGAGATTAAGATTAACATCTAGGAGGTTAATGATTCATGTTCATTTTCTATAATTATAGAGAGTCCAAAACTCTTTAAAGATCTGCAATATTTCTTCTTATATAATTCCAGTTTCCTATTAGATACGTTCTTAATAGTAAAGAAGGCATAATTCCGATATAAAACCTCCCGCAATTTCAGGAAAATCCCTTCCTAAGATAAAAAGAATATAGACACCAACTAAATCTATAATTTGGGCAGAATCTGCAGAGCCCATGGCTATATCAAAGCCATCTCTACTATCTATCTTAGTCCAATACTTGTTTTCAACGTCTACAATAGTTCTTCTGGCAGCTGAAATAACATTAATTTCATTCATATTTATATTCGAGTTATTTTTCGCGGATAAAAGGGCCTTATTTAAACTATTTGGTTAATTGAAGTGTAATAGCTATCAATATCTATTTGCATGAATTAATTCCTACTTTTATATTTAATGCTACTAAATCAATCTATTACTTTATAGATATTAGGTCAGAGTTTGTAACTTAAACTTTCTGGAAATTCTCCCCTGATGAAATACCCAATTAACCATTTTCAATATGAAAATTTAAATTTAATTTCTCTGATTGAATTTATTGGATATGGAAACAGCTGTAGAGATAAGAATTTTGTATTATACTATTTCGAATATCTTTGAATAAACTGATGTCTATATTTCAATTTCGCCACTTTCTTCTTTGTCTCATTCATAAATCTATATATATAAAACTGAGAATTATGTGTGTGTGTGTGTCTGTCTGTCTGTATGTGTGCATCAATAAACTTCGAGAACTACCCAAACGATTACATTCAAATTTCAATTTGTAATTTTCCTGGGGCAGGATACTACATTCACCAACTATATGAGTAACACTTTCTTCCTTTGATTTATAGAACTTTAATTGGGAATCTACCCGATTTTCGTCTATCTTGGCTTTTATACACTTAATCCTCAATGCCTGATTTTGTACTGCTACTAAAAAACTTTCTGTCTCTCTTTTCAGCCTTCATTTCTGCAACTACAACATGTCTTATTATTACTATTTTCTGCCACTATCTTTGGAAATCTACTATGCAAAGCCTTCTCTTGCCAATAAGGTAAGGCTGCTTTTTTTCTGGCTTTTAACTATCTTTGTTTTTTTTTTTTATTTCCCTATCTCCTACTGTTACTCTTAATAAAATTCTTAATGAAATTTCCTCACTACTATTATTATTTACGACGTCGCACTGTATCCAATATCATGATATTGTTGATTGAAAATATTGTATCTACCGGTGATTTGTACTGTCTATCAAGTCACAACAAGGAACTGAAACAGACGCAATATGCGTGCACTCCCAAGTAATGCCAAGTTTTGTAATACACCTAGATTGTAGGGTATTTCTACAGAAACAAACTACAGGGATCTCAGTTCTTAGGTCTCCATATTTACCAATATTTGCCCTTTCTTTCATGAAAATACGCTCATCTCCTAGCAGTGTCACGTCGATTATTAGGCATCCTTGTTTGTCCCTCCTAAAGATTACTATATCCGGCCTTCGGTGCTCTAACAACTTGTCTGCCTAGAAATCAAAGTCCCAGGGGATTTTTGCCTTCCCCTTCTCGTCCCTTTATCTTTTCCGGTGTATGTCGGTACCAAGTTCCTATTACTTCGTATTCATACTTCCGGCATGATAACCAGTGAAGGTTTTGGGCTACCTTGTCGTGTCTGTGCTTGTATTCATTTTATGCGAAACTTTCACAAGCACTAACAATGTGAGAGTCGCTTTCGACCCTCTTCCTATTCATTCTGCAGAGGTTCGCTGCACTGTGTGATGTATATCCCTTGATGTTCAATGCCTGATCCTTGGCAGTAATGATTAGGTATTCTGTCTTCCTTTTCAGTTCACCCTTGTTGAGCCATCTCCTTGAAGCTTCCTAGTCTTTTAAGTTTATTATTATTATTATTATTATAATTATTATTATTATTATTATTATTATTATTATTATTATTATTATTATTATTATTATTATTATTATTATTATTTCCTTTGCACAGCTTCTAACGCTGGAGATGAACTACAGTGTCAGCTGTTCACTACCAGTGAACTAATGTAAAATCTCTTATTTTTCGAGCACCTTCCGGAGTATTCGAGAGGTTCCAAGCAGTGCTGTTTTCTGCAAGTGCTCCCACCTCACTGCAGCCCCTATTTGTTCTCGAGCCTTTTTCTCACTGTTCCCAGGGCTCCGACAATTATTAGTACTACTGCTACCTTTTTCATCGACCACAACCGCTTGACTCTCCAAGCTAACCTGTCATATCTCTCAACTTTCCTTTCTTCGTTATCGCATACATCGTTGTCAGCTAGGCATGCTATATCTAGGATTCAGCATAGTTTGTTTTCTTTCTCAATGAAGACTATGTGCGGCTTCCTATTTTCTATCTGTTGGTCGAACTGAATCATAAAATACCATAGGATCTTTGCATTTCTATTTTCGACGATGCCTTCAGGCATGTGGTCGTACCAAATTTTTGCTCGTCAAGTCATACTTGTTGCAGAGTGTCCAATGAACAAGCCTTGCTATATTGTCGTGGTGTCTCTTTTATTCCTTCTGGGCTAGTGGCGTACATTGGCTGGTAATATGCCATACGGGAATATGTCCACAGATTCTGCACTTATCACTTTCTGCTGTTTTTGTCCACAGATTCTGCACTTATCACTTTATTATTATTATTATTATTATTATTATTGTTCAGTAGTTTTATTTTTATAACGTGCTTTCACTTCACTACCGAGCGCAGTTCTGTGCGCCTTGGGTATGTGCTGTGGTTTGCTGTGGTGCTTTTATGTTTACTGTATTGAAAGTGTTTTGCGTAGAATGTGTGCATTACCCAGTAGTGCAATT
>NC_068987.1:37592892-37601324 GCF_001194135.2 Octopus bimaculoides
TTGATTTCTTGTTTGTATTTGTCAGCTTCCTTAAATACTGGAAACAGTTTTTTGTTTTGCTCGTGTTTTGTGGCTATTTGTATTAGTTTCCCTTGCTTCTGGAGTAGGTATTTTTGCAGTCCTATGGTGATTATTTTATAATATTTTCCAGCTGTATAAGACCCCTGCCACCTTCTGTGTGTTGTATATATAGCCTTTCTATGTCAGATTTTGGGTGGTGCATCCTATATCCTGTCATTATTTTTTTTGTTTCTCTGTCTATTTTAGATAGTTCGTTTAGTGTCCAGTTAAGGATATTGTAGCTGTAGCTTATAACTGGGACAGCTAAAGTGTTAATACCTTTTATCTTGTTTTTAGCATTGAGCTCTGTTTTTAGTATTGGTCTAACTCGTTATTATTATTATTATCATTATTATTATTGTTGTTGTTGTTATTATTATTATTATTGCCTTTGCACAGCTTCTAACACTGGAGATGTATTACAGTGTCAGATATTCACTACCAGTGAACTAAGGTAACACCTCTTATTTTTCGAGCACCTTCCACAGTATTCGAGCGGTTCCAAGCAGTGCTGTTTTCTGCAAGTGCTCCACCCTTATTGCAGCCCCTATTTGTTTCACGTATTTCTTCTTATTATTATTAGTAGTAGTAATATTAGTATTGTTAAGGCGGCGAGCTGGCAGAAACGTTAACACGCCGGACGAAATGCTTAATGGTATTTCGTCTGTCCTTACATTCTGAATTCTAATTCCGCCGTGGTCGACTTTGCCTTGCCATTCATCCTTTCGGGGAAGTTAAATTAAGTACCAGTTACGTACTGGGGACGGATCTAATCGACTGGCCACTTCCCCAAAAATTTCGGGCCTTGTGCCTCGGGTAGAAAAGATTATTATTATTATTATTATTATTATTATTATTATTATTATTATTATTATTGAGTGAGAGAGCAGTCCTTGCCATCAAAGTGACACTGGTGTAAAATATATGAAGCCCATTATACCCATCATGACTACCAGTCTGGTAAGAGTACACCAGGCACATGCATCACAACCATATGTGCGCGACATGGTGGTCTCATATCAAGATAAACAGCGCATAACCACGCAGGTGGGGCCCAGTTAGAATTTTCTTCAGGTCGAGTAGCCCATCCTGCTCAAAAGGTCCCTGAATAAGGTTTGTTTTAGGATTTTGAGAAAAATACCAATGTTTCCAAAGGTGAAATATTCAAACCCCAAAGAATTCCTTTCAACACATGGCTATGATGCTCCCCCACTACTTCTGCTCATGATTAGAAATGCACATATCGTCAACCGCTAAGGGTCATGCTCAACTGGTTAAGGTCAAGCAACTGACAAGCAAATCTGTGGTATTAAGCAGAATATTTGCTGTAGCCCATCTTTTATACCAAGACAAAACAATGTACATGATAACACTTCCAATGAATTAAGATCAGAAGCCATGAGAGCCACTGCCTGGTACTGCATCCGGGCATCTTATTATTATTATTATTATTATTATTATTATTATTATTATTATTATTATTATTATTATTATTATTATTATTATTATTATAATTCATATTATGGAGTGACAGAGCAATACATATCACTAGAGCGACACTAGACAAAAATATGCGAAATCTGATATATTAATCATGACTACTTGTCTGATAAGGGTACATCCGGCACATGCATCAAATCTATATGTGCGCAGTATGGTGATATATCTTGATATATCACCACATCAAAATATATCTTGATATAGCGATATATCAACATAAAAAGCTCATGACTTTGCAGGTAGGGCCCAGTTAGAATTTTCTTCAGGTTGAGAAGCCCATTCCGCTCAAAAGGCCCCTAAATTAGGGTTCTTTAGGGATGATGAACAAAACACACGTGTTTCCAGATGTGAATTATTCAAACCCCAAAGAATTCCTCTCAAAACATGGCTATGATGCTCCCCACTACCTCAGCTCGTGATTAGAGATGCACATATCGTCAGCTACTGAGCTACATATGCTCAACTGTTACTGTAACCCATCTTTTATATCAAGATGAAACATGTACATGATAACACTTCCAGTCAGTTAAGATCAGAAACCATAAGAGCCACTGCCTGGTACTGCATCTGGACATTTTATTATTATTATTATTATTATCATTTTATGTTTGACTTTTGCTTTGCATTTTTATTATTATTATTATTGTTATTATTATTATTATTATTATTATTATTATTATTATTATTATTATTATTATTATTATTATTATTATTGTTGTTGTTGTTGTTGTTGTTGTTATTATTGTTTTTGTTTTTTACTTTTAATCTGTATGTTTGTTGCAATTTCTTTCTAGCTTTTACTTCATTTAGAACTGCTTATAATAGATCATGCGTTCCTCTCGCCTTCTTGCAATCTTTCTGTTCTTGTGGCAGTAAATTCTGGTTGTCCAGGTGCTCGTAAATGCTTTCTAAAAGCATTCCTCTTAACAGCTTCCACACTAATGGTAAGCAAATGATTGGTCTACAATTGCTAGCTGTATTACCCTTGCTCTTATCTTTCATAAGAAGTATTGTTCTTCCTCTAGTCATCCAATCCTGTATTATTCCGTCATTCAGGCAATCCTGAAGTTGTTCCCTCAGCCTCCTATGTAAACTATTAAATTTCTTTAGCCAGTACCCTTGAACTAAATTTGGTCCTGAGACCTTCCATTTCGGCATTTTTCCCAACACTACTTATTAGTGCACTAGTTAGTCTGAGATCTGGCTACTTCTCACTCACTACTTCTTCCTTTACTTTCTTTAACCACACTGCATCTCCATTATGACTGACTGGCTTATCTCAAAATTTACTCCAGCACTTTCTATTTTCTTCTGCATTAAGTATCTTATCTTCAGTAGTTTCTTCTCCCCTATTTATTTGGCTATAAAATCTCCTCTGGTTTGTCTCAAATAATCTACTCTGTTGATATTGATCTATTTTTTCTGATATCTGGAGAGCTTACCTGCTACTGCTATGATATGCTGTTTCAACTCTTTTATAACTGTCCCAAGTCCTTTCTCATTGACTAAGTATCTTTTTCCAAGAGAAGATTTAAATTTTGTGTTTTCTGAATTGTTCAGTTTCCAGGCTTCTCTTCTATTCAGATCTTGTCTTAACGTCTTTACTTTATTTTGTAACCTCCTTTTCCTCATTTCATCTTTTCTAATCTTTCCTTGTGGAATATCTAATCTTCTAGTGACTACTACCACGCCTGCATAGATCAATAGGTTAGTGTCTCCTATATTTTTAGTATCTTCCCTACTGATAACAGAATCTGCTTTCCTAGTCATATCTAGAAGCTTCTTTGTTGGTACCTTTTACTGCTGGCAATCTTTTCTTACTTCTTTACTCATTACTTCCTGCAATTCACCTAAAATCTTCTGATCTTCCTCACTTAAATCACTTAAGTCGCTGGTGCCATTTGTCCCTTATTAGTAGCGCTATTATTATTTTTCCTGTAGGTTCTTCTTTTGCTTGTGCTATATCTCTTGTGTTGTTGTTTGTCTTTCCTACTGCCTGTATTTTCTTTTTCAATTCTCTTGTGATCTTCTCCACCTCCAATTTTGTCATCTACTTCTACTCCTAATAGCATTAGCTTGATTAACTAGTCTCTTCTCAGTCACTTTTAACATACCCTTCGCTACCCAAAGTGTTAATATCCGTTTTCTATAGCCCCTTCTTTTAGGTTCACTTTCTAAGTAGCCAGGCATCACTATACTGTTTTCTTCACTGGTCCACTTCCTCCTCCTTGCTCTATTATCTGCTGATGCTGTATTAGGATAACAGCCGTGGTCATTCTGCATCTTTAGTGAAGCACTGCCGAGTGAGAGGCCTTCCTTTAATGGTCCAGCATCATTTTCACTGTTACAAGCAGAGTTTCTTCGGAAACTCCTGTCTCTCATAAACTAGCGTAAGGTAACGTTCGTCATCATCGTCATCACCACTGCTATTTTTCGATATGTGAAAGTTTCATTATTGTTGTTGTTGTTGTTGAGTAAGAGAGCAATGCATGCCATCAAAGTGACACTGGGGTACAAATATACGAAGTTCAATATACCCATCATGACTACCCGTCTGATAAGGGTACACCAGGCACTTGCATCACAACCATATGTGCGCATGACTTTGCAGGTGAGGCTCAGTTAGAACTTTCTTCTGGTTGAGTAGCCCATCCCGCCCAAAAGGTCCCTAAATGAGGGTTGTTTAGAGATGATGAACAAAACACCCATGATTCTAGAGGTGAATTATTCAAACCACAAAGAATTTCTCTCAAAAAATGGCTCTGATGCTCCCCACTACTCCCGCTTGTGATCAGAGATGCACATATTGTCAGCCACTAAGGGACATATGCTCAACTGGTTAAGGTGAAACAACTGATTAGGAAATCTGTAGTATTGAGCAGAATATTTGCTGTAGTCCACCTTTTATACACATACCAACACGTGCATGATAGCACTTATCATCATCATCATTATCATTTTATCTGCAGTTTTGTTGGAACTTCTGGAGCCTTGCATGCGTAGCGGGTTTGCTATCTGCAGCCTAAGGTACCATGCAACTCGTTCTAATCAATTATCTAACATTTTCCTGATGATTCTAGCCGTGCCAAGGAGGCAAACATTTTGTTGTAACAGTTCTACTAGGCATTCTATTCCCATTTCCTCTATATTCCTCTTGATGCCTTCTGATATTCTCCCTAAGTACTCAACAATAATTGACACTATCTTTACCTTCTTCATTTTCAGCAGTCGAGCTACCTCGTATTTAAGAGAGTTGTATATGTTTTTTTTACGCCTTCATAAAATTTAATGCATGCAAATATAATCAGTAGGGACATTATCCTGATTGTTCGGGACATCTCAATAATCTCTCAATATCTCAAATCTCAAAAATCTTTCTCAGTGTTCTTGCAGAATACAGGATGACAATACGTGTTTGAAAGTTGTACCGAGTGCACTGATTATCAGGGGTGAATATTCACCTTTGGTTCCATAAACTTTTTAACTCTGGCTAGGTCTTGTTATTCCTGAATTTTATCAGTTTCCTTGATATCCACTCTACAGCCATATGGGATTACAGGGTGTAATTGAAATTACTCATTTATATTTTAGTTTAGTTTAGATTTTTGGCCTGTTCATGATCATAACTGGTTTTCTTGCTTCAATAACAAGTAATCTCTATGGAGAAATCCTATAAAGTCCGCTAATTATCATTCACCATCACATCCTCTCAGTCGTATTCATACCGATTTCCCATAATTTCGGAACCACATATTTATCTAACAATCCAAATCCAGCGCTTATATTTTTATACCTTTTACTGTTTCAGTGGTTAGTCTACGGCCATGCTGGGGCAGCACCACGCAGAATTTTTATTCAAATGAATCGATCCCAGCACTTATTTTTTTGTTAAGTCTGGTACTTATTCTATCGGACTTTATTGCCGAAACACTAAGTTACGTGGACATAAACACACCAGCACCGGTTGTCTAGCGGTGGTGGGAGGACAAAAACAAATACAAAGACATACACACACATACACACAAGCACACACACACACACACACACACACACACACACACACACACACACACACACAGAGGCAAATCGAAACTAAAAACAAACAACAACAGTCAAAAGAACGTACACAGTAAATGTATTAGGTTGACGCTCATTTTAAGATGGAAAAAAAGGGCGATGTGACATTTCGAGCAAGGCTCTTCGTCAGAAAGAATGCACAGAAAAAGTCCAGAGAGAATGAAATAAGTCCAAGAAAAGCATGAATGTAGTTACATGACTGAAGTGACTGGAGATGAAGACAGATTGAGAAAATGGTTTTTAAAGGCAGAAGAGTAAAAAAGTGGTCAGTGTGTGCGTGTATTGTTGTACCTGAGTGCGTGCGTGTTTGTGTTTATGTGAGTGATGTATGAGTAAGGGAATGGCACTACGGCCAGGTTAGCAGCAGTAGTTAGATTTAATGGTGAGTGATGAGGCGACAATTGTGTGAGTGTGTTACTGTGTGTACATATGAGTGTGAGTGCGTGTGTACGAGAGCGTATGTGAATGTATTTCTGTATGTATGTTTGCGTGTGCATGTGTGTGTGTGTAGATGTGTATGCATATATGTGTGTATGTATATCTGCGCACATGCGTGTGTCTGTGTGTGAAGGGTTTTTTGTACATGCCAGGATATGGAAACGTGTGTGTATGGGCGGTAGATATGTGTGTAGTATGTGGGGGTGCAAGCTATGGATATGGGTGTGTGGAAGTGTGTGGAAGATAAATTAAAAATAAAAAATAATTTAAATCAAATAAAAAAAAATTACGATGATAAAATTAAGTTAAATCAAAAACAGTATGTGGAAGATGTTACTTAAAAGAAGGGGTGTTTAGTCCAGACGGTACATAAGTTAGAAGTGAAATGTAACGCTGTTGAAGGCGAAGTCTGGTGATGGTGGATCCATGATGCAATATCAGGCCGAAAGCAGTGAGGTGTGAGGCGGAATGGCTGGCAAAGCAAAAATGATGGGATATGGAGGTATTTTTTCGCCGGCGCATTGCCCATAGATTTTCAGTAAACCCGTCGGCTAACCGACGGCCCGAATGGCAGGCGTATATAAAGTTTCAAGGAGTACATTGGATGCAATAGATAAGGTTGATGCAAAAGAAAGAGTCCCAGATGTAGATAGTGTGTTGATTAGTTCCATTGAGGGAAGTGATGGTGTTGAACGGACAGGTGTGTTAATGGGGTCTGGAGCAAAGAAAGGATCCAGGATGGGTGGGAGTGGAAGAGGGGAAGGAGCTACGGATCAGTAAGTTACGTAGGTTACGGGGGCGCTTGAAGGAGGATAGGGGTGGGTTGGGTAAAACAGGGAGAATGATAGGATTGGATTGGAGACGATGTAAGGCTCGTAGGATTTTCTGAAGAAGGGATAGGGTGGAGGGGTGGAAAAGGAGGGAAAGACAATGTGGTTGGGAAGCGGGTGTGGAGAGGAAGATCTGAGGCGTACGGGTAAGGGCAGCCTCGACAACAGTGGAGGGGCATCCGCAATGAGTGAACAGGGAGGATAGGTGTTAAGACTAAGTCTCAATATCCTGGCCACGGTTGTACAGACGTCTGAAACAGAGGAATTGGGGGTAGGTTATGACTCATTTGGCGTGGAAGAGAAATAGTTGAGATAGAGGTGGGAGCCAGTACGTTTAAAGAAGTTGGAAGTAGTGAGAGTGTGGTCGAAAGGAGCAATGGAGAGGGAGAAGTAAAAAAAGTTGACGGGCTTCTTTCAGTTTCCATCTACCAAATCCACTCCTAAGGCTTTGGTTGGCCCATGGCTCTAGTAGAAGGCACTGAACCCAGAACCATGCGGTTGCGAAGTAAACTTCTTACCACACAGCCACGCGCCTTTTCTGCACATTCTGTATTTGCTCTCTGACTGAGTTTTATCAATGTTTGTCTCTGTTTGACTCGTTTGAGTGATTTGTTCCTGAGCAGCTATAATCAATGATTCATTTTCTCGTTTCAGGTTTTCTGCTGTCAGCCACAAACTGTGTTCTTCATTTCCAACATCAATAGTTGTTTCATGAATTGAACACAGAGTTCTTTGTCTTTCTAGCTGTTTATCATCGATATTTCTAGCCGTAGATAATATTCTTTCCCATTGACAACACAGTTTTCCAAAACTCAAAACCGCAGCAATAATAGTGTCTTCTGCATTTAACAAATCTCTGCTTTCTTCGCTTCTTGGTAAGTAGAGCCTGTCGATATTACTTTTAGGGTTTTGTGCGTTATGCACTGTGAGCAACATCTTAGTTATTATGATTGTTCTTCTTCCTCTTCTTTTCCTGCTCCTCCTCCAACTTCAACCCGTCTTCTCCCTCCACTACATACGGTGCTATGCTTCTTAAACAGTCTTCACATTCCTCTTCCAACTCACTAAATCTTATTTCTCTACTCAACTATGTTCCTCCATCTCGCCTACTGCCCCGTCCTCCATTTCACATACATACATTCCACCACCACCACAGCCGCCGCCGCCGCCATATCTACCACATTTCTACACCTACTTACAGCCTTCCTTCTATTTTTTCCCTCCTGCATTCTTCTCCAAGCCACAAACGGCATTATTAAAAACCATTTTATCGCTCCTTCTTATCTTCGTTCTCTCTTTCTTTCACTCCTTTCTATCTTTTCTGTACATCTTTCTTCTCTTCTCCCTCTTGACCTGTTTTGTTTTTCTTCCTAGTGTACTTAAATCAAAATATACCTGTACACACACACATACACACACACAAAACACACACTCAAATGCACGAAGATGAAGCTTTACACACACACACAAATATATTCACACACACACACACACACACACTCATATATATATATATATATATATATA
>NC_068987.1:37601461-37608495 GCF_001194135.2 Octopus bimaculoides
AAAGAGAAAGTTCTTGGTACAGTATTATATTTTTGAAAGAATGAGTAGAATTTTCATTTTAATCTTAATAATAATGTTTACAATGAGTTACTCTGAGTTTCAAGCTTTTCCTAACAGTTTTCAGACTCTTTTCTTTATCGCCCACAAGGGGCCAACATAGAGAGGACAACACAATGAATGTGGGGAAATAATCGGATGGGGGATGAGTAATAAATAATAATAATAATAATAATAATAATAATAATAATAATAATATAAACAGTAAATAATAAGATACTATAATATGAATAAATGTCATAACAACGAAAGGTAGAATGTCGCCAATCAACCCCACGTTCGATTGGCTTCATTTAACTTCTCAATTTTACAATTTTTCTTTCTAAGGAATTTTTCTTTTTTAAAACAAATTTTCAACGACTATTCCGTAGTGATACAATTTGGCATCACTTACGTATGACGGAAATTCAGTCATATCCAGTTTCACCATGGCCCATCTTATATCATCCTTGTAATCTTGTAGATGCCCCATATGCATGGGGTTTGTATGATACATGCCCAAGACCTTGGAAGTATGTCACAGTAAAAAGTGTTGACCCACTTCACATCACACCACTTAACCAATTCGTTTCTCAGTTCATTGTTTTCCTTATTGAACAAAATAAAACAGGTATTATTATTTGTTTCCAGGCTCGAGGCAGTTTGGAGTTCTTGGGTGTGTGTGTACGTTTCTTTATTGTCAGGTGGGGAAGGGAGAGGTTCAGTGAGTGCAAGGAGAGGGTGGGGCAAAGAGGGTTTGGGTGAGAGTTTGGTGGGACCAGTCTCTTCGTTTGCTTTTTGGTTTCTTCTACGCTTTTTCATTATTCCTACCGTTTTCCATTCTTCACTTGTTTCTACTTCAACCTTCTTG
This sequence comes from Octopus bimaculoides, assembly GCF_001194135.2. Lineage (NCBI taxonomy): Eukaryota > Metazoa > Mollusca > Cephalopoda > Octopoda > Octopodidae > Octopus > Octopus bimaculoides. The sequence goes on from NC_068987.1 coordinate 37,602,369, forward strand.
TTGACTTCTGCTGGTAGCGGAGGTGCAGCTTCCGAGCTTTTGCAATTCTCTGCAGGTGGTGGTGGGGGGGGGCAGTTTTACCTAATATGGTCCTGAAGACATTTCAGATGTTAAGCGTCCATTCTCGGTTTTTGCTTTGACCAGGACTACAGCTCTGTCAAAGAGATGTGCCTCACTAATGGTGCTCATACCCGTTCACCTTCTTCGAACCTATTCAGTCTTAGAGCGACAGCCCATCAGGCATGCCTCACTCGCCACACTGAAGGTACTAAAGACAAATGACCCGCTTGACCAGCGAAATGCGTCCCTTCCACCCGAAGTTGAATAACAGACGCCCAAACATCATCAGACGGTAAAGAATAACGGAGACAATGTAGGCAATTACCACCTGCTATTTCTGGGCCAAACTAGCCGTCTGGCTTGTTACTCTTTCCCAGTTCGCTACATCTGAATACTGGTGTGGAATCAGATCCTGAGCAGTTTAACCAGTCCGTCGTTCCAGTGTTCTAGTCAAATTACAAGTAACAATAGTGGGCGCTGTCGAAAGGCTTCGACTAATTCAAACTGATCAGGATCCAACTCACTTCCAGCCCTCTATATGATGTATCGCACACGATCTAGGTTGCTGTCGAGGGGCCTTGTATCACACACATCTCTTCTTCGCTGACTAGAGCTGACCAGAGCTGAGAGCGAGTACCAAACTTTTCGCAAATACACTGGCCAAAATCTTAAACCCTGTGTTTATGAGTCAAAAATTGCTTTTGGCCTACTTTGTAACTTTCTTAGCAGCGTTAGCACTCCACGGCTCACAACATTAGAAACTTTTTCATTTTGTTATCAGTTGCGGTAGCTGTACTGCCAAGAGCTCAAAAATTATATCTGACATGAATTCGTAATCCTCAGAGGATCCAAACTGAGCAATCTTTACCTTTTACAATCATTCACATTTCAACTGCCGTTATCGGTTTCTTGCTGCACCTTGCGTCTTCTGCCGAGTCTTTGCAGGTCACTACCACTTCCGATCTATTGCCTTCTCAGAAAAGTCGAGGAAAGTACTGTCAGATAACCTTTTACTTCTGTTCGGTACTGAGTAGCATGAGCCCATATCGGTCCGTCAAAGCTCTAATTGTCGTTCTGTTGGTACGTCGCATCATCACAACATTGACCAGTCTGACAGTAATAGATGTGTTCTTGTTGGATCTGCTGTTACTGCTGTTTTTGTCGATGTTGTACTTTAAATTGTTCATATTATTGATGTTGCTTTTATCACTACTGTTAAAGGTATTATTGTTATGATTCCTTTTGTTGATCTTCCCTTAAGTATCATTGAGTTGATTCGAAGCAGACAAAAATAATCTTTCCTTGTTCTGACTTAATCTGTCGTTGCTATTGATACAAACACTGCTGCCTGTAATAAAGTCAACGCTTGACAAATTCATCTCTCCGTCTCTCTCTCAATCTTTCTTTCAATTAAACTCTTCTTCACTTATGTGTTACATTTCTCACCCACAAGTATCCATGTTTTCTTTTTCAAGAAAACCGACAATCTTATAAATGTAAATTCAAAAACACATGAACCTCACCGAATGGTGTAGAATGAGCTAATTGTAAAAGCTAAACAAAAAAAAAAATACGTTCATTCTCTATACAACAGACAAATTGTTTTGATTAAAACACATCCAAATTTGGGGTAAAAGATTTCCCTGAACACCAATGGCAAATGCCTCTCCAATTATTTTCATCCACTCTTGCCATTTTCGCCACATTTATGTTTACGGCCCTTTCAATAAAATAACATGAGAACAGTACCTCTTTCCACCATCACTGATGGAAATTTCACCGACTACAGTATCCGACTGACAGACGACTTTGAGCGCTCGAGGACAATATAGGTGCCAAGCACCCTGCTTCGGTTTATACTTAATCCATAACTGTAGCTCAGTCAAAGAGACACGCTGCGGAAGAGTGAGTCTGACAAAGAGCGACTACACCTGTTTACCGTCAAAGAAGCACAGGAGGTGTCGTAGCCTCAGTGCATGTCTGTTCATCGGTAGCCACTGCATGCCCAGTCCTCAGCAGGTGTGGACAACAGATGGAGAACCTGACCAGTGGAATGCGTCATTTCCATAGAAATCGGAAGAGTATGCGCTCCAGTTTGGTCAAATATAAACTGGAGCAAGGCATGACGGCCAGACAGTGATATATAACGGAAGCAATATAGGCAATTGTCACCTCTGCCCGACCTTTAAGAGACAACATTCTCTCGGCCCATCTCTAGGTGAGATTCACCCTCAGCCTGTTTGTTACTTCGTACCAATTCTTCACCACCAAGAGATCTGGAGACCAAATCAGAAGTAATTAAACCGCTCCCTCTGATAAGTAACCATTCACCGGAACTGCCGAGTAGATGTCGCTGTACATTGCGGCAATTCAGCAACGGAAAAACGGTTCCGAAACGGGCCGCCATGAAAACAGCCGCCAGGTATTGGCGATTAAATCTATTGAACGCTTTAGTTTGATCCAAATTGATCAGGGTCTCATTTATGCTAGCTTCTTTACCCACACTGTCAATAATGTATTGCAAGAGTTGAAGGTTGTCGTGAATAGATCTGCTTTCGATGGCGCATGTTTGCTCATCTCCAGTCAGTTCCTCGACAAGCGCCAATCTCTTCGCTATCACCTTGGCCAAAATTTTGAAATTTTTCTTCAGCAACGCTCTGAGTGTAAAAAATTTCTATTTGACACCCCACTCACCCACCTATTTGTCTCCTTTTACAGCAGCGCCACTGCTCCTCGACTCATAGAACTATGAATTCCCCCGTTCTGCAGTCGATTGCAGTAGATGTTTGCTAAGAGGCCACTAAACAAGTGTGACATATATAAGTAAAGCTTGTAGGGCAGACCATCCAAACCAAGACATTATCCACCCATGCAACCCATCTTCGCATTCCCTATTTCCACGACTGTTACCGCCCTTTTGCAACACTCCGCTTCCCTTGACGAGAGTCGTGGCATGCCGTCGAGGTAGGCACTGAAGTGCATTCTGCGTCCCGGACTACCATTCGTCCCAAACAGTTGAGCGAAGTGTTGCTGAAATGCTGCACACATCTGTGATCGAGTAACATGCCCCCATTTTTGCTCCACCAAAGACTGAATTATGACTTTGTTGTCACTTTGTGACTTTGCCACTCAGGCCCATGGAGCGGCTTTCGTTCCTTCGTTTCTTAGAGTATGCATCCTTCGTGCTTAGCTCTGACAAATTGATCCCCGGCCAATTTCGGCGGTGCATGTTGGTTGGGATGCCTTTCCTAAGTGCCTCTGCTAAATTTCTAAGTTTCCCTTTATTCTATTGCTAATGCTTTGCAAAACCTTATAGATTTTACTCCAATTGCCCTTTTCGGGGCAAACCACTATTTGTTGTTGACGACTGATCCCCTACTTTACTACTCCGGTCTCTATAAGCTTAGCACGCCGGGAGTGATGCGTTCAGCTTCTAGCAACTGAGTCCCTGTCTACGAAGTCTATGTAAATCGACCGTGCAGATTACAGATCTGTGGTCTGCATAGCTAACGATTTTTAAAAGTAGACAACTTAAGCTCTCCTTATCTACTGGCCTACAGACTACTGTATTTAGATATGATCAAGATGTCCGATGCGGTTCCTCCATGTGCGCACTAGTCAAACAGGTAAAAACAGCTGAGGAAATTTGCGAGCCTATTGCACGTCCTCTTCTAATAGCTAACCCCACATAATCTCAACTTGCATTCAAGACGGCGTTCATGTCACCACTTAGCACTAAAAGTCGAGACGTTTCCAAAGAAACCTCCAGACGACTGGCTATTTTGTACCTGTCGGAGCATAAAGAGCCACCAGACTGAAAGCACCCCCGTCGCTACTGTTCACATCCAGGACTACCAACTTACCTTTTCAGTCCAGACCCTTCCGAAACAACACCATAGTTCTATCCCCCATTCCCGGAGAGAAGTAAATCTCGTCTCACCGAAAGCAGGCATGAAAGCTTGTCGAACGGAATGTTTGTTCTCATTGATAGCCATCACATCTATACTTAGTGGTCGAAGGTGGAGAAACCGGTATTCAGTCCTTCTGATTATTTGTGGATATCTCCACAAGCATTTCTTTGTAGGGTCTTTTGTTTATGGTCCCAACGGAAATCTCCCATCCCTTTAGGATATTTTAGTTTCAGCTGTAAGGTTGATTAGTTGCTTTTATATTTTTTATGTTGTATGGGATTACAATATATTCATTTAAAGTCATATTTGTGTATTTTTAACATCTTTTAAGTTCTTCCTGTGTGTGTCTATGACCGTGTAATTGATGATGCCTTGGGAGTGCTGTTCATGTTATTGGTATCGATTGCTATGTGTTTTCATTTGTTGAGGTGTTTGTAAAGTTGATGTGTTTGTACTGTTGGAGATGATTGTTGTTGTATTGGTGCAGAGTTTGTGGGAATGTGATGATTTGTTTGTTTGTGTCCCCGTTTCTAATTTATTTGTTTTTAGTCTTGTATCGCGCTTTTCATATTGTAATTTTTTTCTTTTTCTTTTCACTAGGATCTATCATGGGGCTTTACCCAAACAATTTTCTTCGCTCGATGATGTTTCACAGCCTGTGGCAGTGGGAGCGGTATGTCTACGCATATGCACATTTCTAAACTGGTGGTCTGGTTGACTGGTGTGGTTGAGGTTTCTCTCGCTTGAGATGGTGCTGGTGATGTTATTGTTTATCTCGGCTGTAGTACCAGAGCTAGCAAGCTGTATCAGCCTTTGCCTTCCTCTTGGATAAAACTGATGGCGTGGAGAGGGGAGGCTGGTATGCATGGGCGACTGCTGGTCTTCCATAAACAACCTTGCCCGGACTTGTGTCTCGGATAGTAACTGATGTTGCTGAATGGATCTCTGCTGCTGCTTCTTCGATTGATACTGTTTTTGCTTTGGCTGCTGCTGCACTTGACCCTGATGCTGTTGCTATTGTTGTTGGTGCTGCTACTGTTGCTTTTGATGCTGATGTTGTTAGAAGTGTCTGCAGCAGTGGGGTTTCCCTTTTTCCTTGCATAGAGCAGGAAGCCTTCAAGTGAGTTGTCTTCTCACAAATGTAGCATCTCGGCTTTCTGTCCTCGTCTGTTACGAATAGCTGTGTATCATTAGGAAGGTTGATCAGGTCGGGGATAGCTTCGATACTGTTCTATTGGCCAGTATCAATATTCCATTCCCGTGCTTGGCCAGTTTTCCTTTCCTAATTTCTGCACTTGGAGAATTATTGTTTTGTTCTTTGTGTCTTATAATACGACTGCCAGCAACAAGGAGATGTCCATTTCTGATGATACCTCTGCTACCTTTATTTTAACCACTCACTAATCGAGGTATGTGAGAATTATCCACGATTCTTGACTTTTGAGGATTGTTGTTGCACTTTCTTTGCTAATTATTCAGTTGGGAATTTCACCGCAACTATGCGAAAGCGTTTCCCAAAGGCGACGTAAGTTTTTAACCCCGCGAACTGGTCTTAGACATTTTTCAAACTGAACCTGCGTTGCTCGCTCCAGTCATCTGGTTTTTGGTGAAATACACTTGTAGATAATATTTGTTTCTAGTATTTTCATGTATTTCCTTTGATGTGTTTAGAAATATTGTTCTCCCATTCTTTCATAGGTTCACTTAGGTGTCATTTAACGGTCGTTTTTGGCATGCCAACTTTCCTCAAACGACGACGTGCTTGTGCAAAGCCGTTCCCAGTTTGTTCAGAGATAAGAACGGCCTCTGTTTTCATTGTATTAATATTTTTGCTAGTGGTGATTGTGTTAGTGAAGGCGCATGGCTCAGTGGCTAGAGCGTCGAGCTTACGATCGCGAGGTTGTGAGTTCGAATCCCAGGCCGGGCTGCGTGTTGTGTTCTTGAGCAAGATACTTCATTTCACGTTGCTCCAGTTCATTCAGCTGTAGAAATGAGTTGCGACGTCACAGGTGCCAAGCTGTATCGGCCTTTGCCTTTCCCTTGGATAACACTGGTGGCGTGGAGAGGGGAGGCTGGTATGCATGGGCGACTGCTGGTCTTCCATAAACAACCTTGCTCGAACTTGTGCCTCGGAGGGTAACTTTCTAGGTGCAATC
>NC_068987.1:37608716-37611338 GCF_001194135.2 Octopus bimaculoides
TTCCATCCGCTATCTTACTTTTTAAAAACAAAAATGAAGAGGCGTTTTTCCTACACAAGCTCCAATTTAGCCCCTAAGGGCTTCAGTGGGAGAACACTAATCACCTCAAAGGTCTTAGTTTATCGACAAAACGATAACAAATGTTCAAAATATTACTTTGTGTAGTAATAAAAATAATAACAAACTTACGGAAGCAATCTGCAATACGTGTCGATAGACGAACAAACAAAATGATAATAATAATAATAATAATAATAATAATAATAATAATAATAATAATAATAATAATAATAATAACAACAACAGCAACAACAAGAATATTATGGTATTAATAACAAATAACCATTGGTGATAATAAAAACAGTACAACTAAAAATATTGAAAACAGTAAATCTTAAAAAAAGGCAAACATTGAAAAATTAAATAAAACATATTTTATAAAAAAATAACAATAACAACAACAATAATTATCTAAAGTCAGGTGCTAATTATATTTGTAAATTATATTTTATGTCTCTGATCAAAGACACAAAACTCATGAAGCTAGGTTTCGACAAGTGATTCAGAAGTGAGAGGTACATCACAGATTAATGCACTTACCAAAATATAAGTTTTGTACAGTTACTGGTAGAATAAATAACATAAAAACAATGTTCAGAAACGAAAGAAGGAAAAGGGAAAGAGAGAACGAGGGGTATGGGTTTTGTAGGAATTGACTAATCTAGTGTACGACTGGTAAACTCAACTCTGGCAGTAATTGAATTGAATATTAAAAGAGGTAATTAATGACCACACTACAATTTATCTGAAGTTCTAAATCATCAGTCATTTCCCGCCCTTGTACTAATAATGATGACCGTTTAAAATTTCAGCAAAAGGTCAGTAAATTTTTAGGCGACAGTAAAGTTAAATTACATCGACCCATTGCTCAACTGGCACTCATTTTCTGGACACCAAAATATTAATAATAATGATGATCATGATAATAATAATAATAATAATAATAATAATAATAATAATAATAATAATAATAATAATAATAATAATAATAATGATAATAATAATAATAATGATAATAGGCAGTGGCTCACATGGCTTCTGATCTTAATTGATTGGAAGTGTTATCATGTACATTGTTTTGGTATAAAAGATGGAATACAGCAAATATTCTGCTTAATACCACAGATTTGCTTGTCAGTTGTTTGACCTTAACCAGTTGAGCATGTCCCTTGGTGGCTGACGATATGTGCATTTCTAATCATGAGCAGAAGTAGTGGGGGAGCATCATAGCCATGTGTTAATGGGTGTTTTGCTCAACATCCTTAAACAAACCTTATTCAGGGACCTTTTGAGCGGAATGGGCTACTCGACCTGAAGAAAATTCTAACTGGGCCCCTCCTGCGAGGTCATGCACTGTTTATTTCGATATGAGATCACCATGTCGTGCACATATGATTGTGATGCATGTGCCTGGTGTACCCTTATCAGACGGGTAGTCATGATGGGTATAATAGGCTTTGTATATTTTACCCCAGTGTCACTTTGATGGCATGCACTGCTCTCTCACTCAATAATAATAATAATGATGATGATGATGATAATGATGATGATAATGATGACGATGATGATGAGGATGATAATAATAATAATAATAATAATAATAATAATAATAATAATAATAATGATAATAATAATAATAATGATAATAACCCATTCTACTATAGCCACAAGGCCTGGAATTTGTGGGAAGGGCTATTGTCGATTACATTTACCCCAGTACTTAACTGCTACGTAATTTATCGACTTCGAAAGAATGAAACGCAAAGTCGACCTCGGTGGAATTTGAATTCAGTACAAGTTACAAGCATGCTGACGATTCTGCCAGCTCACCACTTTAATAATAATAATAATAATAATAATAATAATAATAATAATAATAATAATAATAATAATATTAATAATAATAATAATAATAATAAACATGTACATAGTCCACATATGATTCACTATATTTAAGACAGTCCTCATTTTAATCAAGCTTTACTATATTTCTGGTACTTCCTTTATCAACCCACAAGAATGAAAGAATCGCCGGCCTCGCTAGTGTGTAAACTCAGTGGGTAAACAATAACAACAATGTTCTTTCGTATGAAATTTGAAATTCATAGTGAATGACAAGATAGACTAATACAGTTGTCAAGTGATGTCCAAGAAATCGAAAGAGAATGGTTGAATGTCTCCAAGACGACGAAGAGACGACATTCGGATATATATGGAAGAGAAAACAACAGACGCGCATCTGGTGCAGCAATGTATAAGGACACCCGATACACTGCTCTCTCTTTCTCTCTCCTCCTCTCTCTCTATATATATACTCTTTTACTCTTGTACTTGTTTCAGTCATTTGACTGCGGCCATGCTGGAGCACCGCCTTTAGTCGAACAAATCGACCCCAGGACTTATTCTTTGTAAGCCTAGTACTTATTCTATCGGTCTCTTTTGCCGAACCCCTAAGTTACGGGGACATAAACACACCAGCATCGGTTGTCAAGCGATGGGGTGGGGGGACAAACACAGACACACAAACACATACATATATATATATATATACATATATATATG
>NC_068987.1:37611579-37613611 GCF_001194135.2 Octopus bimaculoides
TACGTATGTACATAATACATATATATGTATGTATATATATATGCATATATATGTATATGTTTATATATATATATGTATATATATATATATATGTGTGTGTGTGTGTGTATGTGTGTGTATATATATATATATATATATATATATATATATATAATTTTACTTTACTTTTCACTTTTTATACCGTTTTTCATCAGTATTAGTATTTCTTTCTTAAACGCCACATTCGTCATACCTTCCCTTTCCGTCACAATCGTGCCCGCTACAACGTCTTCCTCTCCCAATACGAGCACACCTGCACACTATACACCCACATCCCCACTATCCAATTCCAATACATTCCCATACTTGTACACTTCCACACATCTACACGTACAACTCCCCAATATCCATCTCTATGCAGGAATACCATCTTATACATATACACACCGCACCCTCCTCCTCACTTCATAACTTTCCCATAGAGCTGCATTTCCATCTTTTTCATTCAGCCAACTTTCATCAGTATTTTCATTTTTCCAACCGATATTTATTATTAATCTATTTCTTCCGATGAAGTACTAGAGTCAGAAACGTCATATTTCTTTACTTTTTAAGCGTTAAACTAATACAACCCTTTGGTGTTGTCTTATTTTTGTGTTCATTATCCCTTTCTGTGTGTGTGTGTGTGTGTATATATATATATATATATATATATATATATATATACACATATGTATATATAACTGAAATTTATAGAAAACCAAAAGGCGAAGACAGGTGTATGAACAACAAGCAAGTGTATTAATTTGACGCTCAGGAAAAATAAAAAAGTATTTTATGTTTCGAGCCTACGCTCTTCAACTGGAAGGGTTAAGAGCAAATAAACAGAAAGAGAATGAAAAAACTTGTAGATTTGTGTGTGTGAGTGTGTGTGTGTGTATGCGTGTCTGTGTTTGTGTCCAAACAGTGCCTTTTTGCGTGGCGTATATATGTGGGAAAAATTATCTTTGTTTATGTATGTTGCATGTGTTAATGCGTATTGCGTGTGTATGTATATACAGCCTGTGTTCAGGTATTATGTAATTGTGTGGGTGTGAGGTGTGTATGATGGTGTGTAGTGTGTGTACTGAGTTAAACAGTGTGTGTGGCTGCTCATATAGTGATATGTGCGGTGAGGTTATTGAAGATTATGTGTGGATGATGGTGTGTGGGTGGGTGCTGCGAAGTGGTCAGTGCTAGCGTGTGTGGAGTGGTGTGGAGTTGGTATGAAATGAAGAGAGGAGGTGAGTTGAGCACATGTGGCGCAAATGAGCGAAGAGAGAAGATTAATTCCTGTTCTCGGCGAAGGAGGGAGTCCGGATGTTCCCTGTGCAAAGACAGTCAGAGCACAGACAGATGTAGCGATTGACCGGTAGAGTAGAAGTGGCGCGAGACCGGGGTGTCATCTACATACATACATAAATATGTTCATAGAGGTGATCCTCAGTTTACACGGTTCTCGCTTTGTTCAGTTTTACTTTGTTGTTTTCGCTTCGTTTTTACATTTTCCTTACATTTTACTTCTTTTTATCAGTTCTTTGATAGTGAAGAGGCCACTCTTTAAATAACTGAAAATTATTTTTTCATATTTTTGATAAATATTTTTAACACGTCATAGAAGTCAGTTTCTCTTTAGGTATTAAATCAACTACTTCACAATCGAAAGGATTCAACAGACACTATGGAAAAGTTTAATATAAATAAATTGTTAGAACAGTGAAACGAAACGAAAAAAACAAAAACAAAAAAGAGTGTAATCGATGGATCTGCAATAACTTTAAAACATCATACGTAAATAATAACGTAATGGAAAGAATTGAAAAATGCCTATTTTTGAATGAAAATATAATCCATAATTATGACAGTACCCATAAGTGTGTGCGTTTATGTGTGTGTGTGTACACACATATGCGTGTATATATGCATATATATATATACTCACACAAACACATATATATATATGTATGTATATATATATATATATATATATAAATATATAAATATATATACATAT
>NC_068987.1:37615305-37622338 GCF_001194135.2 Octopus bimaculoides
GAATAAATTGCCAACTTTGGAAGTACACTTTTGCCACGATGGATAATATCCCTTCCTTTTAAAGGCACCAGACTTGAAATTTGGGGAGAGGGATCTAGTAAATTACATTGTCCTCAGTGCTTCACTGACAAAATGCTTAGCGACATTTCCATCCGTCTTTACGCTCTGAATGTCAAATTACGCCGAGATCCATTTTGCCTTTCATCCTTTCGGGGTCAGTTGAACATTAGGGTCGCCATAATCGACGTATCTGCAAACCTGAAATTGCTGGCCTTGTGCCAACATTTGAAACCAATGTTACCCATGGTGAAGGAGGTGAGCTGACAGCATCGTTACCTCACTGAACAAAATGCATAGCAGTATTTTATTTGCCTGAGTTCAAATTCCGCTAAGGTCTACTTAGCCTTTTATCCTCTCGGGGTCGTTAAAATAAGTACCAGTTGAGCACTGGAGTCGACGTTATCGACTCGTCCCCTTCCCACCAAATTTAAAGCCTTATGCATACTGCAGGAAGGATTATTATACAGTACTTTGATAAACGTTTCATCATCTCTCTTTAATTGCTTGTGCACACTAACATTGGACCATGGTTTTTAAGTTGTGTTGCATCGTGTGTTTGAACACATCAAGCACTTTTCATTTAATATGTGTCACGACCATATAGTTTCTTCTCTGGTAAGAGGAAAGCGGTTTAGGATCGTTTTTGCACCGGTGACATGATGCAGCTGTTTCTGTACAGAACCCTTTTGGTATTGAGTAGTTGGGCGCTGAGTAAAAATTTGTGCTTTTTTCTTCTTTCTTTCTTACAGAACAACAAATTTATTTTTACTGACTGGATATGAAGCGCTACAGAAGATAAAATGTATTGAGATATTCATAATTAACAAATGGAAAACTTAATAAAACTACATATATGTTATATATCTTTATAAGTAATCTTTTATTTTATTATCTATAATAATCTTACATTATATACTTATGTCATGTAAAGGCTAATAATTCCATGTTTTTCTTTCTCTAGGTGTGCTTCTGTATGTGTGTCTGCCTTCAGTACCAACTTTTCTATTACCAAACGGCTAAACCGAAAGATCTGTACTCAATCGTCTCATTCAAACAGAAAGAGAGTAATTTCTGCCCCTCAAAAAACTTCAAGAGGACGAAAGGTTTGCTCTTAGTATATAATGGATTATTCCGCTCTTCATTCACATTTTCCTCGATGTACTTTCATTTTATTTCATTTCTTGTTTCGTCAAACTTTTCAGTCATTTGGTGGATTTGTTAAGTTTAGTAGACTTGTTAAATGGCTGGACAAAATATCTTGCGGTTTTTAGTTCAAATGCCACCGAGATGCCTTCCATCCATTTGCTGTCAAATTCATAAAATTCAGGGTAGATTAAATCAAATGATATGACTATCTCCCAAGCCTATTCAAGCAATAAACTACAACTAAGAATCTAGTACTGGGGTGGATGTAACCCCTTCTCCCTTAAATTTCTGATCATATGCCAAAAGTTGACACATTGTTATTGTTGCTTTTATTGTTGTTGTTGTTGTAGTTGCTGTCATTATTACTGTCGTTGCTGCATGCGGTTCTTCGTTGCTGTGTTACTATCGACATTGCTGTGGTAGTGCCACTGTTGTCAAGACTATTTCTTCTCAGACCCTAGCTATTTCTATAGCTACATTTGTACAGACATACAAACAGGTATATAAAAATCATACAACACAAAAGGAAACAAATAGAAAAAGTCATGAAATGTTTAACGGCAGATTGTTGCTTTTGCTTAGTTTTTACTATATTTTTGTATGCATTTTATTTTTGTTTGATATTTATTACTTTACAGACATTTTGTTGTGCTGTTGTTGTTGTTGTTGTTGTTATTACTGGTATTGGCGTCCATGATTATGATGATCAGGATAATGGTGATGATGATGATGATGATGATGATGAACTTCTGGTTTCTGTATACTCCGTTTTAGTGCTATCTCTGTGTTTATTGTTGTTTAAACACAGGTCAATTCTGAGATTCAACAGATATGTGATCAAAGGCCTTTCAGCTGTGTCATTCTGTCTTTTTCTTGCATAATACATCAAGGACTACGTCATTTAATGTGTCATTTCCTTTCTTTTTGAAGCTAATAGGATAGGATTTGAAAAGTTATTTGGTTACTATTTCTAACAAATAGAGCATGCATTGTCCCCCCACCCCTGAAACCAATTTTGTTCGCATCTTCCTCGATACTGTACATATAAAAAAAACATGGCAACCTCAAACATGAATGTGATTAACTAGAGAATTCGTGATAGCTTCAAATGCTAGGCGTCTCCTGATGATCTTTCCTGGCGAATACAACTGACTTTTCTTTTCAGGGTCTTAAAGTACTTCTGCTCCATCAACGGTTAACCTTTACAACGCTCACATGAGACCTACCATGGGATACTGCTATTGTATTTGGGACAGTACTGATACTACAAACCCAGACCACATCTACATCCTACACCATACGACTGTTTGCCATGAAGTCGCAAATTTCAAACTCTTGTCCACATATGAACTGCCTCCTTTCTACCGTTACTATAATGGCCTCGGCTTCTCCTGAGACGAAGTGTCACTTCCACTCTGGCACTCTTGACTCATTCGTATTTCATCTACTCAATACCTGTTTTGAGACTAACTTCCAGGTGTCATGCTAACCACTACATACAATCTTTCCTACTTTGAACGTCATCCTCAGAATCCTTTCCCAGCACATGTCTTTCCTGCCGTCTTTCGCTGCAGCAGTTTCAGCGGAACATTGACTGCATCATTCTTACTTATTACTGGCTACCGATGGTGATGGTGTGCTGTTGCTTAGCCCCAACTGAGATCTGATCTCGAAAACTTATAATCAGGGACACTACTTCAGAGACCATCTTATGTTTTTTGTTTTTTTTTGCCAGTCATGGTGTATATAGTACCAGAGGCGGTATTAGATACACCATGATAGATAAACTACGATACCTTACCGTATGTAATACAGAGTGAGATGAGGAATTGTTAGAGCTATGAGCAACTGCACTACCGTAGGTAATTTGTTCCAACTATGCAGTTTGACTTCACCGACACTGATACCAAATCATATCAGCCATTACCTTTCCCTTCGAAAACATGGGTGGCAACGTGGAGAGAGAAAATTTGGTGCATGTGCAAAAAATCAAAAAACAAACGAAAAACAACAAAAAAAAGTTAAATGTACTTAACTTGCCTCTGTCTGGAGAGGAACTTTACACGTGCAGATGTATACCCAACGCTGATCGACGAAGGTTTTACTGCAACTATAAATATTTCTGTTAAATATGAACTGTCGTTTTCTTGAAAGCTTGAACGTGCCTTTTTATTTTTTATCTTTTACTTGTTTCAGTCATTTGACTGCACTCATGCTGGGGCACCGCCTTTGAATGGGTGTTTTTAGTCGTACTTTTTAAAAGCCTGTTACTTATTCTGCCGGTGTCTTTTGCCGAAACGCTACGTTACGGTGACGTAAACATGACAACACTGGTTGTAAAGCGGTGGCGGGGGACAAACACAGACACAAAGACACACATACATTCACGCACGCACACACACACACACACACACACACACACACACACACACACACACACACACACACACACACACAAAATATTAAGATTCGGTTGAATTAGGTATTTAAATTGAGGCAGCTTGCTAGCTCGGTATAATCTGTACACCCCAATAATATTATTTGAATATTGAATATCAAGACTCCGTACTGGGGTATTTGTACCCAATATTCCTGTCGTGCGTGTAGACAACGTGACCCAGCTAAGTGAAGATATCTGCTCTTGGTAATTCAGACATACTTTTTATAAAGGTGTTTCTTATAGTAGCTCCGAAGTACAAATTCCAAGTTAAGTGAACAGAATATAGATAAGTAGCAAAGCAGTACAGGTATCGATTCATTACGGCCGTTTCAAGCGGCTCCATTTAATTGATTTATAAAAATATTACATCAGTTTGAAGAAAGAAAACCGTTCTCATCAGATGACCACGTAGACTTTAAACATAAAGAATAAACCATTTTTTAATAAATTTATATCGATAATGGAAGCCAAAATATCTACATTGCTTCCTTTTGTTATATCTGTGGCAGAATGAGTTTAGAAAATAGTTCTTTTTATTGCTTTAAAATATACTATGTACTTCTACCCATATGATAATCGAATTCTGTTATACATTCATTTTAGAATGTCTTTATCATGACCTTCTAAACAATATGCTTAGAATATTCTTAATAGTTTTTCTTATATATTAAAGTATCTCATTATTAGGTTTTAAGCTTAATTTCTATCCTTATTCTATTTATTGATTTCTCAGTTTAATCTTATAATTTGCTGAGTTATAAATTACTACCTTCAGTTCTAATTTCCACCCTAAAGTTTATATTACTTATCTCGTGGTTTTTCATTATATTGTCCTTTATTTGATAATCTAAATAAGTATTGGCCACCCTTATCCTTCTTTCTTCCAGTTACAACCCCTTCCCCACCAGACATTCTCTTACTACCAACCTTGCAGCCTACCATTTTATGTAGATAAAGCTAGATATATGGTTCCAGTACATTGGGAGTCTAGGAGATGGTCTGACATTAATTGATTTATCACTATTAACTAGAATGCAGTTGACAACTCCCAATGGATTTAATTCTAAATGGTTATGTATACTACATAAAGTTTCTAAATATAACTACGTCACCACTCTTTTTATCCTGATCCCCACTATTTCCTCTGCTACTCTCTAAATTATAGTAGTCTTATCAAGGCATGCATTATTTTCTAAGCTCATTCGCCCACAGATATAACAAAAGGTAACAATGTAAATATTTTGGTTTCCATTACTGACGTAAATTTGTTAAAAAATGGTTTATCCTTTATGTTTGAAGTCAATGCGGTCATCTGCCGAGAACGGTTTCTTTCAAATTGATGTAATGTTTTCATTAATCAATAAAACGATGCCACTTAAAACGGCCGTAATGACTTGACACCTGTACATCTTTGTTACTTATATATATACGGTGGGCTTCTTTCAGTTTCCGTCTACCGAGTCCACTTATAAGACTTTGGTCGGCCCGAAGCTATAGTAGAACGCACTTACCCAAGGTGTCACGCAGTGGGAGGGAACCCGAAACCATGTAGTCGGGAAACAAGCTTCTTATCACACGGCCACACCTGTACTGTGTCTTAATTTTTAGAAGATTTGTT
Source organism: Octopus bimaculoides (assembly GCF_001194135.2). NCBI lineage: Eukaryota > Metazoa > Mollusca > Cephalopoda > Octopoda > Octopodidae > Octopus > Octopus bimaculoides. The sequence goes on from NC_068987.1 coordinate 37,620,570, forward strand.
TTAAAACAGAAGGATGTAATTAAACAATTTTCTAAAGTGGTTAAGACGGAGCATAAGGAGGTTTGAGGTTGTGCGATGTACTTTGGGAAATTTTAAGAGAGTAGGATATGTATTTTTTCTTTATTGTTATATATATTTTTTTCTTTCGGTAAGCAGTATGCCATAGTTTAAGATGTTTAAAGGCAGTAGAATTTCATTTGAGTGTTTTTAAGACAGTAAAATATAGAATGAGTTATTTTAAGACAACAGGTGTAATTTAAAGTGAATTTAAGATGGTAGATGTGGGAACGTAGAGTCTCTCTTGTGAGCTGGTCCCTTGCACTATTGTGGTTGTTGATGTTGTTACGTTCTTTATTATATACGTAGTTTTTGTAGTTTGTTTCTTCAAATTGCTGCTATTCCTGCACATGTTGTCTCTAACAGCTGAAGTTACTTTGACAGATGACATTGTTACTGAAATGACAGTGGCAAAAGATAGTGTTGACGACGATGGTTAAGGTGTTTGTGATGAGGAAAACGATGATGGTAGCGTTGATGATGGTGGTGGTGATGGTGTTGCTGCTGATGATGATATTGCTGATGCATTATTACGCATCTGTTGTTGAAGATGATGATGATGATGATGATGACGAAGATATGGAGGAGGATTTATTTGCTATTTTTGTTGTCTTAAAAGTGTTATATATTATTGTTTTAATAATAATGTTGTAGCTAACTTTTTGCAAATATTCTTGTTTCTATTACTAATGTCTAGTGTTGTTGCTATAAGTTCCATGGATGCCCTAGCTGATGCTATTGACAAATTACAGATAATGTCGTTGTTTGTGGTATTTTTCTCGATCCAAATGTTAAGTTAGTAGCAGTATTGCTAATTTTCGAATGTTCTGGTTACGTTGCTTCACTTGTGATTGTCATCGTTGCCATAGCTATTGTCGTTACTTTTGCTGTCGGTGCTGCACTCCCACTGCTACGGTTGCTACTAGTGTTACTATTACAGAAGAAACAACCAGTATTACAGTCATTATTTAAAGTTAGCATATCTCATTATAATCAGACTCTTCTCGTTGTTGATATCGTAGATACAGCAATTATAGCAATCGGTGTGACTTGTGATAATGTTGAATGTTGTAGTTCTTGTTGTTTGTGTTGTAAAGGGTGGGAGTGGAGAGTGGCAGAGGGGAAGGCTAACCTAAATGAGAAACCATCGGTTTTCTTTCCCTCTTTGTTCTTCCAACAATAATAATTTCTATGAAAGAATCCACACCTTTTGCTGGTTAGTTGATCGTACCGATCCGGTGCATGATCAGTGCGTCATTTTATGAACGCGATCAGAAGACATATAAATTCCACCTAGCTTGGATTTGAAACCACAAAGGGGCGTAATTAAATCAAACAAGGCATTCCATTTGGTTTGCAACCGAATCTGCCATCTACTCCAATCTCAATTCCCAAATTCTTTAAACTTTATAATGTACTTATAATAATTTCTTCCCTTTTTTCTTCACTTGCCCACCTCCCCACTCCCGTTAATTTCCACTCTTCTTATTTTTCAATTTTCCTTTACACAGTTTTCCTTTTTTGCTATTTTCTCGTTTTGTTATGTCCCCACCCTGTTCTTGTTCTTGTTATCACGGTGATTTTGTTTACGTTTACTAAAAACTTGTTGCCTATCATTCACAGCGAGAGTGTGTATGCGTTTGCTTCTGTTATTTTTGTATGCTTTTACGTTTTTTTTTTTTATTATAAATATATGTGTATAAATATATATG
>NC_068987.1:37622667-37625352 GCF_001194135.2 Octopus bimaculoides
AACCCTATGGTTAGGGTTAGGGTTAGGGTTAGGGTTAGCCTATAATAGAAAGGTTTATTAGCTACTGCCAATATGCTTCAGCCATTTTTTGACAAGGAAATAATAATTTTATCACCGATAGAATTGTTTCAGAATCGTTTGTTTATGTAGTCGGCACTTAATGTATATCGGCTGAATGGACGTCAGTGATTGGTTGAAATATACAGAAATACGACAACTTTAACATGGAATAACTTAAGGATTTTTTTTTTTTTAAGAAGACTAAGAGAAAAAGATGTTTTATATGACACATTCTACCAGTGTTCCAAGTTTCAAAGTGTTTCGTTAAGAAAATACTGTGGCCCCCGTTTTAAAATAGATCCCAGATTGTTATTATTATTATTGTTATTGTTATTATTATTGTTGTTGTTGTTATCATCATTATTATTGTAAATTCCGCCTGACAACTTCCCGGCATTTTCTCTTTCTATAGTTCTTTCGGGATTTACAGGATTTCTTCACACGCTGCATGTATTCTTGGCGCATTTTGCAGCACTTCTCAAAATGGCTAGTGAATCTGGCCGCACATCGACCGATTTTGGGGAAAAGTTTCCCTAAGTATTGTCTTTTATGATAGTCGCTGCTTCTGTATGATGAATTACTGTCGCTGTTCGATAGATGTACATTCATACTGCACGCCAACTTTCGTCGTGCAACCTTCTTGCCCACACGACAACATTTCTGTGTATCAGGTATGAAGCCTCTGCGACTCAACGCATTATCGACATTCCGTTTCCTGTCTGGTGGTTTTGGTCTGGAATGCCGACGTCCTTCGCCCCCTTTTAACGCACCGTCAAGACCGCCGCCGCCAGCACCACGCTGTATGTTCTTAAATGATTTGGAGCGAGTTCGGTTGTGGTAATGATCTCTTGCATGTGTAGGAACATAACCGTACACTGGAAAATAAATGAAGAAAAAATAGAAAAAATGAGTGAGAGAATAAATAAATGCAGAAATAAAAATCGTGGAATGAAATATAATTTATTGGTGAAAACAAGAAAGATGATAGATACAGGTGACAAGAAATACATTCTGGATGGCGTATAAGGGTAAGGAGAGAAAAAGATGAATGGTGGACAGAATAATTGGGACAATAATAAACAATATTGTTTGTATTCTACATGTTTATGTTGTTACTGTTGTTGTTCTTCTTGCTACTTAACTTCAACTTAATTCCAATCACGGCAGTTTTATGATTAAAAATGTTCCACCTGAGCTCATTCCTTATCTAGGAGTGCCATCTTTAAGGCGCTGGTGTTAGAAATAAGGCTGGTGTCCAAGGACTAAAGCTGGTGAAGTGATGTCCTGAAAGTTTTTATGGTTTATATTGGGAACTCTTACAGAAGAATAATTATTTATAAAATAATTATTTCGGAAGCCTAAAATCATCAACATAGTTGACATGACCAACCTATCACGATACATGGTGATGCACTCTTCAATACTGCCTTTTCCAGTTGTTGCAAGTCAGGTGTAACAGATTTCCAGCTCTTTTTCTGGTAAAATTTCGCAAGTATTTTAATATGTCGTTAAGACAGGAATCGGACCATGTCTCAGATGCGTACTGTAGGGATGTGGTGACCCAAGCATCATAACTGCGAGGCTCATAGTCTTCTCAATTCTCAAGTTGATTTCAGAATCTAGGGATCCATCCATGGATACAGCTGCCATGATACCACAAAAGAATCTATGGCATCAAGTCCAATCCCTTTCAAGAATATATCTAGTTTTACACCCGTTTCCCTTGGAACAGATGTAAGCATCACCTACATTTTCTTCAAGCAAATCTAAAAGCAGTATAGGCACTGGGGAACTGGTGCCTCATTTTCTGAATATTTCATACCAAGTGTGACACAAGATCACTCCTATTCGTCCGTGCACTCGCAGAAAATCGATTTACAAACGAAGTCCCTTCGAATAATTTGTTTTGCATCGGTTTCAGGTACTCTTTTTTCACTCTGTTTTTCAAGAAATATAGTGAATAAACCAACTTTTAATAAATTGTATAAGCTGTTACCAGTGATGCTGTCGTTCACCAAGGACGATGTTAATATACCGGCGCAATAACTATCTTGTGATGTACAAAAACACTGCAAAAAGAGAAGTAAGGGATTGTTTGAAAAACCATAACTTAAATGGACTTGGCTGTTCCATAAAAAGATTTCCATAAAACGTGTATTATATTTTGAGTATTGAGGTCGATCTGATGATTAATTAAAGACACTTGAAAAGAAAAAATAAACAATAAAAGTTAACCCGAATATATGCATGTATGTTAGGGGTGGATATTCAGTGTGTGAGTATATATGTGAGCATATGCATGTGTATGTATGTGTATACATATATATATTCACACACGCACACGCACACATGTGTACTCACACACTGAATATCCACCTCTAATATATTTAATAATATACACACACATATATTCATACATATGCATGTATGTGTGTGTGTGTGTGTGTGTGTATTTATATATATTTCACACGCATAGACGCACTAACACTATATTTACTTAAGATTACATGCAATTACAGATCACACTACTAAAATACGGGGCTCACAGATACACAGACACAGACATAGACACACACACACACACACACACACACACACACACACACACACACACACACACACACA
>NC_068987.1:37625983-37627296 GCF_001194135.2 Octopus bimaculoides
CAGGGGAGAGTACTGGTTGTGATGACCATATCAACGGTGAAAGAGTTTGTATGAGTACAGCAGGTGGAGAGCCTGGCCAGGGTGGTAGTGATAAGTGTATGTGTGTGTGTATGAGGTGGTATGAGGGCACTGCAGTCTTAAAGTGACATTCCTTTCTTGGCGGGGCGGGGTGGGGTGGGGGCGTACCACGGAGAGGATGGTAGTGGCGATAGCGGTAGCGGTTACAGGGGTTGATAGTAGGGTGATATGGCTGATATTTTTGTTAACATAGTTTTGATTATACTCTTATTATTATTATTGCAGTTGTAGTTGTTTTTACTTCTATTGTTATTCATGTTCCTCTCTTGATGTTGTTGCTGTTGTTATTGTAGACATAGCTTTGATTTTATTCTTGTGTTGTGGTGTTGTATTGTTTACTTCATTTTTTTAATGGTTATTGTTATTGTTCTGTATTTATAGGACTAAATTTTTTCCAATGCTACTTGAGTCGTTATTGATCTCTTCCCCCTCTCTTTCTTACATACATGCATGGATACATTAGCCTGTTATAACCAAAATACAACGGGTATGAAGAAAATGCCTGGTAGAACCCAGTATACATAGAGGGATATATTTTATGCATGTACTTGATGTAACATAAACTGAACAGTCTGATGCAACACAGTTAGGTGCACAATATACTACCCATAACAAGGCGGCCAGCTGGCAGAAACGTTAGCACGCCGGGTGAAACGCTTACCGGTATTTCGTCTGTCTTTACGTTCTGAGTTCAAATTCCTCCAAGGTCGACTTTGCCTTTCATCCTTTCGAGGTCGATAAATTAAGTACCAGTTGCATACTGTGGTTTATCTAATCGATCGCATCCCTCCCCAAAAGTTTCGGGCCTTGTGCCTAGAGTAGAAAAGAATATCCTACCCATAACAGACAGTTGCAAGATGGCTCGAAACGACCATCATACTGAATAATAACTAGTGCTAAATTCGGATCTATTTTAAAACGGGGGCGCCAGTATTTTCCTAACGAAACACTAACGAAACACTTTGAAACTTGGGACACTGGTAGAATGTGTCATATAAAACATCTTTTACTCTTAGTCTTCTTAACAAAAAAAAGGAATTCGCAAGTTATTCCATGTTAAAGTTGTCGTATTTCTGTAATTTCAACCAATCACTGACGTCTATTCAGCCCAATCGAGTTACTGCTGGGCGGTCATAAAAATGTTATTCCCTGTGACATATTTCATCCGGTTTAATCGTAATGTATACGCATATATTGTTTATATAATAAATTACGCTGTGCGTATGTATGTGTGT
>NC_068987.1:37627997-37632812 GCF_001194135.2 Octopus bimaculoides
ACTGCAGCACTCCCTATTTCCACTCGATATTATCGATAACATTCAATATAATGAATCCTTTTCTTTTTAATTCTTTCTTCGTGCTGGTACATTATATAATCTTTAAGCTTAATGTAGGTAGCCATCCCCTAGTTTATGAAAAGAATACGAAAATCCTTGTATAGAACTGTGCACTTCACAGTTCCAGCGACGCGGTGTTTGGCTGTTGTACACATGCTCACATGTCCGAGATAGGAAGCTTCACACAAGGGAGAGAGCACTGCATGAACGACAGTGCCAGGTGAAAGGTAGTGTTTCTTTTTGATTCCGCGTGTGTTGTGCTTAAAAATGTGTTTATGTGTTTAAATATAAATGTGTTTATATTCTTGAATGTGATAATGTGTAGAATTAGATTATTATCCTGCTTCCAGCTTCAGTGTTGCTGCCAGGATTTGAAAAATAGAGCAAATTTACCCCACTTCTATTGTGATTAAGGGGGAATTTTTGAAAAACAAGGGGATATTCGCAGCGGTGTTCAGTGAACAAATTAAACACTCTACTCGGCAGTGGCTAAAACGCGAACCGATCAAGTTTATGTATAAAAATACCATAAACAATTATAGAAAAATGGAGGAGAAAAGATGTTGAATCAAATACAAACTACGATTCAATACATACGCGTGTTTCAAAGGACAATACAAATATGTAAGAAAAAAATTATAATTAAATTTTTGCATTGTCAGTTTCATCAGTTTGAAGAATTTTTGTAAGGATATAAAAAAAAGGTTTAATAAAATAAAGCAAAATAAAATAAGATACAATAAGGAAGAATACAGGTGGGGTAATAGGGAGAAAATCGGATATTTGCAAGCAAGTTTTAAAAGGGGAAAAATAACAGTAATAATAATAGTAAGAGAGACGAAAGGGGAAAAAAGACGGACATATCAATGTGTATGCACGTCTATATGTGCGGTAAACCATAACATAAAAATAAGAATGAAAAGCTTACGGGTATGCTTTAAAAAATGGTAACAGGTTGAGACAAAGTATAATAAACAGGGTTGCGTGTGTGTAGTAGAATATAACGTAAAAGGTGGAATAGGAGGAAAAAACCATAGAGAGTTATGCATATACATATTAATATAGAAAAACGAAAAATATATGTATATATTTGTTATACGAGGCTTAAACGTGATGGGCAAGACTATGTTTGAAAAAGTTAAAATATTAAAGTAAAAATGTGCATACATGCAGAGAAAAAAACCAAAGAGAACTTAAAAACATCGATCAGACAAGACTTGCCGGTGTAATTCAAGATAGATACCTTACTCAAAAACTAACCCGGGGTTTGGGAGACAATCAGAAAAAAGTAGGAACAAAAAACGAATATATGAAGGCGATAAATGCTATAAAATTACAAGTGATAGAAAAAAACGTATACACTTAACACATAAGGATATACAGTCATACACATATACATATATAACACAAACATATATACACAAAAAAATGTACACTCACTCACACATACACATACAGAGAATACACTCATACACATAACCTTAGAGTGTAATAATAGCTAATAAGAAAAAGGCAAAGAGCTAATCAGTAAGACTTTTTAAAGTTAATGAAAAGAAATTTGGACATATGTTTACAATAGTAAACTCTTTCATCTTCCGAATTTAAGATAGAACCGTTCATTTTCATAATTATATAAGACTCTTCAAGGATAAAAAGCACGTTCTATTTTTAATCCTATAAGAGGGGACAGAAGAAACAATATTCGAAGAAATTGAGAAATCTATGTTGTCTCTTTTAAGTTGCCATATGTTTTTGGATAAACTAGTGCTACTTTCTTTCCAAGGATCATTAAAAGATGAGTTATGATTATTCAAACGTAATTTAAGAGGGGTCTGCGTGCAACGTATATAATGAAACCTAGAGAGTTCATGTGTTGTGATAGTAGCTCTATATACAACATTTTTTCATTTTACAATTACCTTTAACCTCACAGGTGTTAGGCTTTCTACAGTTATAATTGTTACTAATATTAAGCGTATTATTGTTATGCGTATGTGTGCTGATAAGGGAAGAGATTGTGTGAGTATGGGAATTGTTGGTAGAAGATACAGAGCCATTTGAATAATTGGGGTTAGTATAAGTATTAGAGGGAGTTAAATTCTTGTAGTAAATATTTAGTTTTCTATTGTTAAAGGAAGAAATAATCCTAAATATGTTACAAGAAACAGAAAAGCCAAATCTAATCATTTTGTTATTGAATATCCCAGCATATCTAGATTTACTAAAATTTGATTTAATAATAGAACGAGTAGACTTTATAAAATTAGATTTCAGATGTTTAGCAAAAGGTAATATCATCCGAATTATGTTATTATTGTGTTTCTTATTGGTATGGTGGTCTTTATTAGATGGGTCACCTCTCGTATTAACACCATCACTAACAACGCTATTCTTCTTATTGTTATTATTAATATTATTAATATTGTTAATAGTATTCTTATTTTTACCACCTTTATTATTATTATTATTATTATTATTATTATTATTATTATTATTATTATTATTATTATTATTATTATTATTATCATTATTATTATTATTATTATTATTATTATTATTATTATTATTATTATTATTATTATTATTATTATTATTATTATTATTATTAAGAAAATATTGGACATCATTAGAGTTGGTTATGTAGTTGTTTGGGGGATTTAGAGTATGTGAAGAAATACGAAAAGATTTTTTTGTGAAAAGATTTTGTTTCGTGTTATTATTTCCGGCTATGTTAATGTTTTTTCTCGTAATGACTGCCAATGACATTACAATTGTTTGTCTTATTGGAAATATAAGTATTGGTAGAAATCTGGTTAGTTGTTAAATTTTTTTTCTGTTTTATGGTGGAGTTATCTTTACAAATATACTTCATAGAGTGAAATTGTGTGCCAGAGCGTTTCAATTCATGATGGTGTTTAGAAATTGTGGAGTGTTTATTGGAGTTCATATCCATGTAGCTGTTGTTATTGATTGGAAAAATCATTGTTAAATTTGTAATTAATTTGATATTTATAATTAATTTGACATTTATTTGATATTTATATTTATAATATCTTATATTAATACGCTTATGCTGGAGTAGGTCGCTATTATGTTGTCAACGAAAGCACCATACGCTGCATAAAGAAGAACGAGGTGGCGATCAGGACTACCGTGGTGATCAGGACTATCTGTGAAAGTGCCAAAAAGATAACGATAGTGAGAAATAAGCACTTCGTCAGGATGGAATCGGCCTTGACATTGTGGATCAGTGACTGCAAGAAGAAAAACATCCCCTTGAGCGGTAACATCATCCGCAAGAAAGCGCGGAAATTATACCAGAACTTAGACAGAGGAGACGGAGCAGAAGGCACCGAAGAACCGCAACCAAGACCATTGACAGCATCGGAGCCCGAAGATTTTCAAACCAGCAAGGGATGGTCTAACTATTTCCAGAAACGGTTTAAAATAAAGTGTGTTTCCCTGCATGGAGACACAGCTTCAGCGGACAAAAAGGCCGTCGAGAATTACCACGAGATCGTCAGGTAGATCACTGATGACAAGGGATACAAGCTGGAACAGATTTTCAGTATGGACGAGACTAGCTTGTTCTGGAAGAAGATGCCTTCCAGAACGTACATCATGAAGGACGAAGCCAGAGCCCCAGCATTTAACGCACAGAAGGATGCTAATTACGTGTGGCAATGCTGCTGGCTTTATGATGAAACCAGGACTTATCTACAAGTCCAGGAACCCGAAAGCCTTCAAAAATAAGAATAAAAGCTGCTGCCTGCCCACTGGATCCACAATCCCAAGGCCTGGATTACCAAAAGTCAAACTTTGAATTGGTTCCACCAATGCTTCATCCCTCAAGCCAAGGAATACCTCCAAAATGTTTGCGTGGAATTGAAGGTGTTGCTTGTTATGGATAAAGCTGGTGGTCACTCCTTGGATTTCAATCACAAGGGAGTTCAAGTCGAGTTCCACCCTGTCAACACCACTTCCCTCATCCTGCCTATGGATCAAAGCGTGATCCGTGATTTCAAGGCACTTTACACGCGGAACTCTCTCCAAAACCTTGTGGATGCAGTGAATTCGGACAAGAATTTCAAGTTAAAGGAGTACTGGTATAACTTCACGATATCAACGTGCCTGTCAGTCATCCACGCTACTCTTAAAGACATAAAAAACCACGAGGCTGTCAAGAATGCAGTGAAACTGACAAAGGTACTTGGTAGCGAAGGTTTTGACGACATTACACAAGATGAGGTCAACGACTTCATCGATGCCCACTGTGAATCCCTGACAGACGAAGATTTGTTGGAGTTAACGAAGTCGGCCACCGAAGAGGATGAGGAAGCGCCAGATCCAGCGGAAGAAGAGGATGAGGTGGGCCTGGCAATCGAACGTCTGTCCGACCTTTTAAGGACAGCAAAGGAATTGCAGGGGAATGCGGAAGTATGGGCTCTCTATATGGCTCGGTCTCTCCAACTTAAAAATGCCATCGATGCTGCCATGCAGACGTATAAAAGTCTCCTCACCACCATTATGAAACAACGACAGCAACTTCCCATCACAATGTTCCTTAAGCTCACCAAGAAAGCCTTACACGAAGATACGACATCCTCTAAAACACCTGAAGAGCTTTAAATCTTCTTTGCTGTGCTGTCATTACCTTCACTGTTTTCACCATCATCGTCTTAAATCAATATCATTCATTGTTGGTGAGTACCGGCACATTTTACTTTAATTTTTATTAAATCATTATTAAATATT
>NC_068987.1:37634953-37635906 GCF_001194135.2 Octopus bimaculoides
AGAGAGAGAGTGGTAGAGGGAGAAACAAAGGGAGCAAGTAGAAGAATAGGTGAGCAACGAGAGGAAAAGAGAAAGAGAGGAAGTACGAGGGGGAAAAAAGAGATACGTAGTAGTAAAAGAGGAAGAACGAGAGGGGTAAAGCGAGACGTACAGGTATGTGCATACCGACATCCACCTGTATGTATAGGTGCATATCTGGGTACAGGACATTGCAAACAAAACGTAGACGAGAAAACACACAAGCCACATAGAGAACATTCTACTTCATCAGCTACCCCCGTTTATACATGTAAATCAGAGCAATTCCTCCAAAAACCACATTAAAACTTACGATAAAGATGCACACGAGCAATGCAATGAACATGAGAAATAGGCTTACCTTTGCGTTGAATGCATCAGTAAGTAAAGTATACTTCAATACCAATTGATTTCACGCTTTGCATGACAAACTTATTCTGCGATCTTCAATTGGAAATAACATTTTAACATCTATTTCTGAAATATTCACGACGTTAGCGCGTGAGCGTTCTTTTAAACGGAACGGGACGTTTAAAGTAAGGAATGCACACGAGCTAACGTAGTGAATATTTTAGAAATAGATGTTAAAATGTTATTTTCATCTGATGATCGCAGAGTATGTTTGTCACGCAAAGCATGAAATTAATTGGTATTGAAATGAACATTACTTACTGATGTATTCAATGCAAAAGTAAGCCTATTTCTCACATGTTCATTGCATTGCTCGTGTGCATCCTTATCGTAACCTTTATAGTGGTTTTCGTAGCAATGGCTCTGATTTTAGCAAGTGGTATTATATACCCTACTGAATCTTAATTTAATTTATATTGGGCCTTCAAAGGTGTGAACTTGCTAGCCACCTTCTCATTACTATAAATAACGGTAATAATACTTCTTTACACACACACACACACACACATCCATATATATATATA
>NC_068987.1:37636695-37643316 GCF_001194135.2 Octopus bimaculoides
ATATACATGCACACTCACACATATATATATATATGTGTGTGTGTGTATGTGAGTATAGGAGCACTCCGTCGGTTACGACGACGAGGATCAGCTTATACGATCAACGGAACAGCTTGTTCGTGAAATTAACGCGCAAGTGGCTGAGCACTCCACAGACAAGTGTAACCTTAACGTAATTCTCAAGGAGTGTGACAAGGCTGGCCCTTTGAAATACAAGTACAACTTATTTTTGCCAGCTGAGCGGACTGGAGCAACGGGAAATAAAGTGTCTTTCTGAAGGACACAACGCGTCGCCGGGAATTGAACTCATGACCTTACGGTCATGAGCGGAATGCCCTAACCACTGCCACATTTATATAGGGGCAGGCGCAGGAGTGGCTGTGTGATAAGAAACTTGCTTTCCAGTCACATGGTTCTGGGTCAGTCCTAATGCATGGCAACTTGGACAAGTATTTCCTACTATAGCCTCGGATATAGACTACTATAGCGCGTATATGCGTATGCTTGTGTCATAGTTTATAGCAGCAGTGTGGCCTGCTGCTGTCCTAAGACCTGAGAAGAAAATAGGGAAGGTACAGTTCCTGTATTCTTCTGTGTATATGTGTTCGTCTACGGTGTTGCCATCGTGGTAGTTGTTGCTGTTATTATTGCCATCGTCGGTACCGCGCGAACCCATACACACGCTCAAACACACGCACATGAAACCTCATGGACGGTCGTATGCTGTCAACAGCACAACTAACACAGTCAGCAGCAGCGGTGACGACGATGGCTATAACAAATAAGGGAACTTTATTTGATCCAAATACCACTAAGGAAATTTTACTGAGAGCGTCACCAAACGTTTGCACTTGATAGCCTTTTTCTTCGAGAATCCATCCGCTTCTACTCTTGCAGGTAGTTTCGGCTTTAAATTTCGAAAATGCCTTCCTTGGGTAAAGGACATTGGCCGTTTCGAGGCAGACTTATAGAACAATGTAAAGAAGATAAATGATGGCGGGTGGGGGGGGGACAAACACAGACACAAAGAAACACTCTTACACACACACACACACACATACACACACATGGCAGGCTTCTTTCAGTTTCCGTCCACCTAATTCACTCACAAGAATTAGGTGTGTTCGATGTTATAGTAGAAGACATTGGAACCATGTGGTTGGGAAGCGAACTTCTTACCACATAGCCACGCCTATACATATATGTTTATACAATGTATACATACGTGCCTGTTTACATAATACACATAGATATATTCTTTCTTTTTATTCTTTTCCTTGTTTAAGTCATTTGACTCCAACATTGACATGTTGGAGCACTGCCTTCGGTCGAACAAATCAACCCCAGAACTTATTCTTTGTAAGCCTAGTACTTACTCTATCGGTCACTTTTGCCGACCGCTAAGTTACGGGACGTATACACGCTAATATCGGTTGTCAAGCGATGGAAGTGGGGGGGAACATAGACTCACACACAAATATATATACGACAGGCTTCTTTCAGTTTCCACCTACCAAATCCATTCACAAGGCTTTGGTCGGCCCAAAGCTATAGTAGATGACACTTGACCAAGGTGCCTCGCAGTGGGACTCAACCTGGAACTATGTGGTTGAGAAGCAAGCTTTTTACCACACAGCCACACCTGCGCTACTATATGTACGTGGTCTGATCAATAAGTATCCGGACTACTTCCATAGTAACGAAGCTAAAGCACGCAGAGTAAAGTCATTTGATACAAATTGACCTTGAACTCTGCTATACATGCGCACTAACTTTTAACGATCTAGCTTGCTTCTGCTGCTTACAGCAGTGCTTAGAAAGAAAGTGTGTAGCGTGTGATTGTCGCATTGACTATGACAGATAATGTTGAGCAGAGAATCTGCATCAAATCTTGCAAAAAGCTGATGCAGATGGTGATTCGACGATTTCCCCTCACAGCTGCACGCACATTTGCGATGTTTTTCCCAGTTCTGTTGGTTGCGTGTTTCCCAGAACATTCATCAATATCGACATTTTTCGGCCATCTTCGAAACGACTGAAACACTCGTACACTTGTGTGTGGCTCACACACTCCTCTCCATACACTTTCTACAACTTTATGTAGGCCTCTGAACAGGTATCGCCATGACAGCTTCCTCTGTCATGGTCAATGCGACGATCACACGCTACACACCTTCCTAACAAGCACTGCTGTAAACAGCGGAAGTGAGCTAGAACGTTAAAACTTAGTGCGCATGTACAGCAGTGTTGAAGGTCATTTTTTTGCCATACGGCTTCACTCTGAGCGAGTGAAGCTTTGTCTGGATACTTACTGATCAGACCTTATGTTGATTAAAGCAGAAACGAAAAAGTCGACGTTTTGGCAAGACTTGACAAGGACATTCAATTTTAAGGTATATAATAAGAAAGTCTACATAGTTTCAAACAGCTGTATCCAGAATATCCTAGCTATTGGAACATCACGTCGTGCGAGGATTCCAGAGACCGAGCATTCTGTTATTGGAGAGAGATAGATTAAGCATATGTAACAGTGGAAGGATATTCCTTATCAATGATAATTATTGTGGTTCATTTTGTCTAGAAAGGGAGGAGAAATCTACTTAAGATAAGTATTCAATCCATGAACAAATGAAGAAAATCGGATATGTCTAAGAGTAGAATTACAACAGAGAGAATAGTTTGATAGTAATCCATGACGTGCAAAGATGGATGTTATACAGTTCAACATCCATTTTCCATCACCATGGATTATATTCAATCATGTCTTCAAGTGAACATCTTTGGGACATATGGTAAAGTTGTTTTGCAACAGTGAAACTCATCTGTAGTCAACAAATAACTAGGTACATTTAGAGTGTCAAACCAAGTAGTGCTTTAGCCCTGCAGCCTGGGGACCAGTTAGTGTAAAGTAGGATAGTGTGTTAGGATTACTAGCTAGGGATTAATTGGCTGTGATAAACCAGACTGTGTATTAACCCTACCAACCAAGGACAAGGAGGTGATGTGTTAGCCCTACAATCCAAAAGCAGATGGTGTGTTAGCCCTTCCACCAAAGACCAAATGATGATATTAAAGCATGTAGTGCGTTAGCACCATCAATTCGTTTGACATTCCATCCTTACTTGGCTCTTTGGTAGCTATAATAGAACTTACACTGTTGTAAACATTCAAGTTTGTTCTCTGTGCTATATTTATGAACATATTGGCTTCTAGATATTAAGACTAAATTCAAAGAAAAATGGTTCAGTTCAACTAGTGTACGAGGGGTTGCTGTAAAGTTCCTGGCTTTAAGTATATCGCGAAAGGCCTGAATGAAAATCCAAACTTCGGAGTCCTTTTACAGGGCTAAGAAAAACTGAAGGACCGCTGCAATAAATGTGTGACCGTTTTGTTAAGTGAATCTAAGACTACTTTACTTAATGTCCTTCCTTTATTTAAAACTACACAGGGTGGCTCGAGAGAAATGTGGTTATTTGTAGCAGATCGAGCACACCTGTACAGTCACTCGTTGCTCATTCTGAGTGTTGATCCTGAATTCAGGGGCAACAACAACAATCTTCACACTGACACAGTCACCGACCTTCACATCAGTGTAGACGATGATCTTGACTTTGACACAGAGACCTTTACATTAATGTAGTCGACAAACTTGACATCGACTCTGTAAATGACTTTAACATTATACAGTTAGCGACCTTCAAGTCATTGTACTTGATGATCTTGAGACATTCAGGGATCTCTACATCAGTGTAGAAGATGAACTTGATACAAAGAACGCCACATCAAAATAGTTGTTGACCTTGACATTGATACAGTTAGCATTGATACATCATTGTGGTCGACGATGCTAACACAGTTAGAGAGACTATCACATCAGGATATTCGATAACCTTGACATGGACTAAGACACCTTAATATCAATGAAATTAATGATCTTGACACTGATGCAGTCAGTTACCTTCACACAATGATAGAACAACCTCCACAACACATGGTCGATGATCTGAATATTGACTAAATGGTTTTTGCATTGGTTAAATTGATGATCATGAAATTGTTAAAGTGAGTGACTTTCAGGCAAAGTTACCGATGACCGCAATTGATGACCTTGATTTCAGAAAAACTCCATGTCCTTGACATTAATAAAACTGATGACATCTACAATGTTGTGATGAGCAAGAAAAACATAAGTGTGAAATATGGATAGAGAAACCACTGACAATGGGTATGGTTGTGATGAAAATGATGATGACGTTTATCGTGATGACGACGACGAAGGAGAGGAAGCGGGGAGCGAAGTAACTATATATACTGTAAATCGAGGTTGAGAACAAATGAAGGATTAGAGAGAGAGGTGGGGTTAATATAGAGAGGGGATTAAAGAACTTGACAATTGGAAGATAGAAAAACATAGTGAGAGAAAGAGGGAAGGAGAAAGGGAAAGAGAGGGTAAAATATGTCACTTATTAGATTAAAGAGCGAAAGAGAGAGGTGGTGGATATAAGCAAAGTGAAGTAAGCGAAGGATTAAAGAATAGAGATGAGTTAGAGAGAAAGTTAGTATAAGAGAGAGATTTAGAGTGGCGGACAAACGGGGAAGGTTGGAGTGGGACTAGAAATAAGTATATGGCGGGAAAATACGAGATCGTGAGAAGACTTAAAGGAAGTGAAGGAGGTGAACGGTGCAGGAGGGGATGGGTCATGAAAAAACGTGATGAAGGGAAGTGTGTCTAAGAGCTTAGTCACCACAAAACTATGCCCTGCTACAACAATGACAACAACAACAACAACAACAAGCTATAATAATAAGTAACATGACTGCGATTTTTATAGGCCAGCAGCTGTCTTGATACATGCAAGGGGATTCATATATATATATATATATATATATATATATATATATACAGTAGGGGGAAATAAATATTCGTACATGTTTAAATTCTTTATATATTTAATTTCTAATGAACATAAATGAGATATACCAATACTATATTTGCATACCCAGGCATAAACTAAGAATATGCGAAAGAAACTAATTAATTATAGTAACTAATGAATCTTGTGAGTGAATTTGGTGAACGGAAACTGAAAGAAACCTGCCATGTGTAAGTGTTTGTGTGTGTGTGTGTGTTAGAAATTAAATAAATAAAGAATTTTGACATGTACGAATATCGAATATTTATTTCACCCCACTGTGTACACACACACACACACACACACACACATATATATATATGTATATATATATACATACATACATTGTCAAAAACACACATGTATGTGTATATATATATATATATATATATATATATATATATATATATATATATATATATATATATACGTATATAAACATACTTGTATTTATATATACACTACGCACCACGCGAGCACACATATTTATATATATATATGTGTATATATACACACATGTATAAATATTATATATATGTGTGAATTTGTGTGTTTGTGTGTGTGTGTACAATATGCATGTATGTTTATGCGTGGGTGTGGCTGTATTTATGTGCGTATTAGGACTGAAAGCGATAGTAGAAAATCGTATATACTCGGAGAGAAAGAGGGAGAGAGAAACGGAGATCCGTGTATAGAACATCCGGTAGGCCCAGTGCTGACTTAAAGCAGGAGCACACTATGTACAGGTCTAGGGGCCCAATTGTGATCTCTGTATGCTGGACCCAATGCATCAATTTGCCCGGAGTCCAATAAGACTCTTAAGACAGCTCTGGGTAGGCCCAAAGCATTGATATGTTTCACAACACAAGGATGATACTCCTACAATATACGCCCTGGGAGTTCTCGTCCAAAGCGTAGGCTAGGGCAGAATTTTTGTCGAAGCCCAGAAGTTCCTCACGCATACATGTCTTCCCACACCATGTTATAAGTCATAGATATTGCTGAAGAAGAAGCTATGAGCTGATGGAGCTTGAGGCAAATCTGTTGGTAGACACGTTGCCGTTAAAACGAAATTAGCCCTCACAG
The DNA here is from genome assembly GCF_001194135.2 of Octopus bimaculoides. Taxonomy (NCBI): domain Eukaryota; kingdom Metazoa; phylum Mollusca; class Cephalopoda; order Octopoda; family Octopodidae; genus Octopus; species Octopus bimaculoides. The sequence goes on from NC_068987.1 coordinate 37,642,695, forward strand.
ATGCTATCTGCATTAACACCCGAAATGTAAGATGTTTTCCACCCTGATGATGGAGGCCCGACTTACCCAATGTTGACTGCTTCCATTACGGCCGCATATTGTGATGAACTATATCTACTAACATAATGATGGATCACCGAGCTCCCCGAAACAGCTGTCGGACTTTTATAACACCTTTCTTCTTCCCCTTGAATTTTCTCTGTCGTTTGTTCACTGTGTAAGATGGATCTATTAATATATATATATACTTAAATATTATTCATCGTCTCCACGTTTTGCTTTCTCTCGTTTTGCATGTATTCATATGTAAATTTATTTTGGATTTCATACCCAAACTCTTATATTTAATATATCTAATTTGTTTACACGCATGTGACCATCTTTCTTCTCCTGCACGAACGTGTTTTTTTTTCTCTCTTCTATCTTTTCTCTTTTCAAAAAAAAAAAAGTTTCTCCCAGCGTTCTCTATTTCCCTCTCGTTCTGGTCTAACGGCCATCCTTGTTTGTTTTCGTTCTGCTTCCTTGTTTGTCTCCACTGTCATTTTTTTGTTCCCAACTTTGACCCTCCATAAATCCTAAATTTTATTTAAGAATTTATGGGAGAAACTGTCGTTGAAGACTC
>NC_068987.1:37644076-37644907 GCF_001194135.2 Octopus bimaculoides
TATATATATATATATACACGACGGGTTTCTTTCAGTTTCCGTCTACCAAATATCTACTCACCAGTCTTGGTCGGCATGAGGCTATAATAGAAGACAGTTGCCGAAGGTGCCATACCGTGGGACTGAATCCGCAAACATGTGGCTGGGAAGCAAGCTTCTTACCACACAGCCATGCCTGCGCCAATATATAAAATCAGAGTGCAGTCCGTAGGTAACCAATCACACACATACACAATCACGCATAATTATACAAATACACACAAACATGCACATACAATTTCAGATATGCCTTTATACAAGACTTTACACTGATATATTAAAAAATGTGTTTTATTTTCCCAGCTATGTCGGCCAAATACAACCCCTACTTCTTCTGATATCTAGAAATAAGAATACATTTGTTTACATTTGTCCAATCGTACCAAACTTCACATCAAAGTGATGGCTAAATGCTTATGTCATATTGGTATACATTATTGTACATTTCAAAGAATCATATGCAGTCTGTTCCTAGGCGATATTACATTTTTCTACCTATACATATACACCCATGCTGGTATGTATGTATGTATGTATGTATGTATGTATGTATGTATGTATGTATGTATGGATGGATGGATGAATGGATGGACATACATATATACATAACATACTACACTGCACACACCCCTCGCTACACACACACTCACGACACACATAACTTTGTATACAAGCATGTGTATATGCATGCATACATATGTGTATGTGTGTGCAAGCATGTATAAGCACATATATGTATGCATGCATATACGTAGGCACGAATATGTGTGTATATACATACCACACACACAT
>NC_068987.1:37644917-37650079 GCF_001194135.2 Octopus bimaculoides
AATATGTGTGTATATACATACCACACACACATACACACACACACACACACACACACACACACACAAACACACACATACACACAATGCATTTCGTTTTAATAATTAACAATAGTTAATAATAATTAGGATGGAAGATAATGTACATAATCTAGAAAATTAATTGGTGTCATGAATTGTAAGAAATGGAGATATTTGGAGAATTGATAGTTACAGACAACCATTTCAGTATTTTCCCTGGACGATGCATGAAGATAGTTGTACATGCATTCTTGTGTGTGTGTGTGTGCGTGTGCGTGTGTGTGTGTGAGTGCGTGTGTGTCTGTGTGTGTGTGTGTGTGCGTGTGTACACTTGGGGTTATTTAACCACAGGTCATCTCCTGGTTGAGCTGATATATATTCAAAGCAAATCAGCGTTAACCATCTCGTCTTGTTTTTCTTTTTTTAGTTTTTTTCAGACAGAGTATGTTCCCGACAACAATGCCCAACATGTACAGTGTATCGCAAAAATGTATATACACTTTAACAGGCATAATTCAATTTTTATTTCTTTATTCGATTGAACCCATTAGAAATAACGAAGCGAGCCAGGCCAGGTTTTGAAAAAGGAAATTTATGCAAAAGAACCATTGGTAGTTTGAAAACGCAGGAGTTTGGAAAGTACAAAGACAGTTTCGAAATTTTGCGAATAATACATGGCAAGATGTGTAGAAAATGTACACTTTCCAATAAAGATAGTCTGGAATGATGAGGATAAATTTAAATTAGACGGCTCTGTTACTGAGGACCTAAGAATCCGCATATTACGGAAGGACATCTTGTGAATTTATCAAGAGTTACAGTATGGATTATTCTCTTTACACAAAACTCTGATTGGTCTCATTTACTTGAACTTACAGTTTTCAATGTCAAGCATTCAAAAGGATTTTGAAGATTTATTTCCAGCAAGAAGGGTACCCACACACTTAAAAAGTAATGCAAGGGTCTACCTTAAAGAGATTTTGTCAAGTAGGCAGACTGGACGAAGACATTCAGTAGAATAGTCATCACGTTCACCGAACCTCACGTCACTAGACTTTTTATACTTTTGCTGCACAAAAACGGAAACAGTGCAAGAATTGGGGGCAGCTAATAAACAAGAATGAGCACAATTCTTGAACGAAAACATACTTGCTCTTTGCGATTTCGTCGTTTCGCATTCACAGTAGTGTCTGGACCAGAATGGTCATCAGTTTGAAAACAGGTTTTCATAAAAAATTAAATTCTGCCTATACAATCTATTCAGTTTTGAAAATTAAACACATTTTAATAAACACTGATACTACAATAATTCAAAGTGAGTATGCATTTTTTGGCACATCCTGTATTGTCATTCAAGATATTACAGCATTTGTCAAGCTTAGTCAAGCACTCGCGTGTACATTTATCGATTTTGTGTGTATATGTATGCGCGTGTGTAGTTCGAGTTGCTTGATGTATGTGTGAAGTTATTCGCTGTACATATATTTATGTAATGGTTTCTTCTCTTGTGTATTATGAATGTGTATTTTCAGTGTACACTTTTAGAGTGCTTATCTCTGATGTGCGTACTTTTATGCGTATGAGTCTATAGTTTGTGTGCATGTGTGTATTCTTGCATTGTGTGTATGCTTGTAGTGAGATGTCGACGGTGTTGTTGAACGGTGATTTGTAATTTTAGTGCTGATGTTTGAGGCTTTAGTATACAACCGACAGCTTATAATACGCTTAAACCAGCGATTCGGTTCCAAGAACAACTATGCTGCCACCTGACATCACCGCAATTCAAAGCTCTAGGGCTTTATGACGTACAGTATCCCCAAAATAACAGCCTGACATCTTGCATATAGAGATCTTTCGTCGGACGTCCCTAAGCAAGTGCAATAAAGGAGAAAAAAACACAAAAACAAAGTGCAACCTTATAAAGATCATTGCAAATCTTTATTTTGCAAATATACCGAAAATATGAACGCCCTACACAGAAAACAACTTAAAAGCAGACACATTATCGGCATCTCTTGTTGAAATATAGAATCATCTTTCTACGCTTGGGTCCCACTCGGATACTTGTGAATCTGAATTTCTATAGGTTTTCCATAAACTTTTTCGCGCCTTCTTTTGATTTCTCTATTTCAACACCAGTTTCTCTTCAACAAACTGGACAGGTTATCTTTCTCTTGTATCTATTTAAATTGCAAGCCATTTTGTTTTTTTGCCTTTTAATTTTTTGATTTGTTTGCACGCATCGCCATTTTAATTTAGCATGGACAAACACTCTTTTTTGTACACAACACGAATATTAACATGTCTTTTCTGTCTCCTTCTGTACGCCCATTTTCGGTTATATTCATATAAACATTTTCAAATGCATAAACGTAAAGAGAACTGTGTTTTGCATTCCGTTCTGTTAACCGTATTTTTCGTCCAGCAAACTTATGTTGACCACTTGGTAACATGTGTGTCAGCAGTGTTTAAGTTCCTTCAATTTACTTTTTTCGGTACGCTTCTTTCATAATCTGTAGACCTGCATCCATCCCGCGTTTGATCCATGTTTATACACGCTTTCATAAAGTCCTATTTTCTTCTAGTGTTAGCCTACCATTTGCTTTACAGAGGTTTTCAATATCCGGATTTTTAATGATTCCATTTTCTCAGGGCGCTCAGCATTTTCCTCATTGATTTCTTTTTGGTTTCTTTTTGGTTTACACAACGTTGCAATGAACATGCATGCATACATTCCTTTACACACATAAACAATCTAAGCAAAGGAATGCCTCATTAGATCACGTAGATTGAGTAAATCCTAGCCAGGATTAAATAACTGCATGACCGTAGTTGAGATGGAGCTAAACTGCTGCTCTTTAGTACAGACTCATAAAATGACTGTTTATAGCTGGTCCGAGTTACTAACAAATTACTAACACATTATGGTACACGTATACAAAGCATACACAAATACCAACCTATAAACACTTGTGAGCTCACACACAAACTCATACACTCAGAGGATGTGGCAGCGGCGGCGAAGACGATGGCGGTAGCTACAGGGCTGCTAATAGTGTAATGATAGTGTGGAGTGGTGAAGAAGTGGCTATTGAAATAGCAGTGACAGTGTTGGTCGTGGTGGTGATAGGAGTGTAAGTCGTGACAGTGTAATGGTGGTCACTATTAGCTGTAGTAGTGTTGTCGCTCGATGTCGTATTGGTCACAAGAGTGTTGTTGGTTAGAATGCTTATAGCCGTTCACACTCAATCTTTTTGAAATATAAGCGACTTGGCAGTTATTTAAAGAGCATGTCACTCACACATATGTGACATGATTCTTAAAAGTAAGAGGATGTTATACAATTGATGTTATATTTATATACTGATTTCAAATTTTGGCACAAGGCCAGCAATTTTGGGGGAAGAGGGTAGATCTATTACATCCACCCCAGTCAGTTCTCAACTGGTGCTTATTTTATCGATCCCGAAAGGATGAAAGACAAAGTCGACCTTGGCGGAATTTGAACTCAGAACTTAAAGACGGACGGAATGCCGCTAAGCATTTTGCCCCGCGTGCGAATGATTCTGCCAACTCGCCACCTTTTGATGATGATGATGATGATGATATATATATATATATATATATATATATATATCGACATATATATTTTAATATGTTCGGTGCGCGTCTATGTTTGCGTATGTGTATATATTCATATGTGGAGACGCGTGGATTAGTGGTTAGGGTGTCAGCATCATGATCGTAAGATTGTGGTTTCGATTCCTGGACCGGGCGACGCGTTGTGTTCTTTAGCAAAACACTTCATTTCACGTTGCTCCAGTCCACTCAGCTTGCAAAAATGAGTAACGCTTCGATGGACTGGCGTCCCGTCCAGCTGGGGAACACACACGCCATTGAAACCGGGAAACCGGACCCATGAGCTTGGCTACGCTTTAAAAGGGCGCATTTATTTATTTATTATATATTCATATATGAATAAGTATAGATGAACTTAGAATTTTGTGTATATATGTGTGTATGCGTGTACATATGTGTATATGTAAGCGTATGCACAGGGGCATGCAAAATAACACCTACATAAACACACATTTAAAAGAGACATTATTTGAAAGTATTGATTAAATGTATTACTTTGGACCATTACTTAAACGCAACACAATTTCTTCGCTTTTGATGGAGTTTATGATATTTGTAATAACGCAGGCCTTTCCGTGCCGTCAAAAATGCCAACAATTCTGTTATTCATAGAGAAACCGTTATTAAGCGCCAGCAAGTGAGTAAATATGTGTACACATTTAGAATTGAAGTACTTGAATAGATACAATTGTACTGTCTCTATTGAAAATATTATAGTCCACGTAAAATATGTAAACACGCGCGCGCGCTCACACACGCACGCACACACACACACATATGAAACATTCACTTTTGCGTGTTCAAATGGATGGAAAGAAAAAAATTCGTACAGCTGGATGCCCTTCCTATCGCCAACTCTTAGCTCTTACCAAGTAAGGTAAATATTCCAATATGACACCAAAAAATGATTACGTGGAAGACTGAAAACGAAGAGCACATCTTGTATGACAGTGACACTCGCTTACAACATTTGTCCGATGTCAGGGTAGTGAGACAGTAAGACGCACGTAGACATACACACACACACCTGCGCGCACACACACACACGTTTACATACGTATATATACATATATATATACACATATACATATATATCTATACATACATGTATATTTACATCTATATGTATTTGTTTAATTTGTCCTTAGTCGAAAGACATTGTTGTTATGTCCTGTTATTATTCTTACTGTATTTGTGTAACGTCGTTCGTTTTGTTCCGTCCTTGTTTTCGTATACATTCGCTGCTTTCTTCCAAGGAATCTAATGCTTTTAGCTCAGTTTTTCCTTGGGGCTGGCCAGATTGGAGCAGTTTCGAGAATAACCAGCCGAAATTGCAAGGATAATCTGGATCTCAACTGAAGAGAGAAAACTCCGAATGACCTGTCCGTGTTTTCTTTGTATCGTCTATCTGTATGTTTTGTCCCTTTCTTGTATCACCTAACTGTCTGGATGTTTTGCGTTCTTGTCCCATTCTGTATTATATATATATATATATATATATATAT
>NC_068987.1:37650451-37651017 GCF_001194135.2 Octopus bimaculoides
GCATATGTATATATGTATGTATGTGTGTGTATGTATATATGTATGCATGTGTGTTTGTTTGCATGTATATATGTATTCTGCATATTCCTGTGTTTGTGTGTTTTTTATGTATGTATGTGCATGTGTGCATATGTATGTATGTACCTCTGTCTCCTTGTATGTGCATGTCTGAGTATGTATGTGTGTGTGTATATGTGGTCATGTGTTTCTTCTCTTTCTTTGGACTTTTCCCACCTTATTTTCCGACGAAGACCTATGCTCGAAACTTTCCCTTTGCACCGAGCGTCAAACTAATACATTTCTTGTGCACATCATTTTGTCCGTTAATTTTATTTGTTTATTTGAATTGACCACACACATGCACATACACATACACACACTCATACACACACATATATGTATGTATGTATGTATGTATGTATGTATGTATGTATGTGTGTATGAATGTTTGTATGCATGCATTGTGTGTGTGTACAGGTATGTTGATGTAAACAGGAAAACTAGAACTCAAAATATGTTTATATGTATATCTTTATTAATATTTAGGAGAAGCGACAGAGTAACTC
>NC_068987.1:37651027-37651335 GCF_001194135.2 Octopus bimaculoides
TGGGGAGAGTCATTTTCTTATTGTGCCTTAAAATTTAACACACTCACCGGTAAAATTTCCACTTATTTTTATTTTTATTTTCCTAAAAGTTTCGTTGCGTCTTTCAACCTTATCAATAGTCTTGACTGTTCGTTATTTACACTGCGTTCTGTTTTTGCTATTCTTTGTTTTGCGCATGCGTGTGTGTATGTATGTCTGTGTGTATGCATATGTATATATGTATGTATGTGTGTGTATGTATATATGTATGCATGTGTGTTTGTTTGCATGTATATATGTATTCTGCATATTCCTGTGTTTGTGTGTTT
>NC_068987.1:37654036-37657255 GCF_001194135.2 Octopus bimaculoides
TATATATATATATACACTATATGATTGTACATTTGGAGAAAAAAGAGAGGATGCAAGACACAATAGGAGAGGAACATGAAGGGACGGAGAAAAGTAAAATATAAAAAGCCTTTAGGGTCTTGCCTCACACAAGGCATATAAAATTAGTAACAATAATAAATTATTTCTAATTTTGGCATAAGGTCAGCAATGTTGGGAGAAGATGGAATCGAATTCATTCACCAAGTGCTCAAGAAGTTAACATTTAATCAATCCCGAAACGATGAAAGGCAAAGCCAACCTCAGCAGCATTTGAATTGAAGATGGAAAGAACTAGAAGGAATGCTGCTAAGCATTTTGTCCGGTGTGGTAACGATTCCACCAGTGCGCCGCCTCACTACTACTACTACTACTACTACTTCTACTACTACTACTACTACTACTACTACTACTACTACTACTACTACTACTACTAATAATAATAATAATAATAATAATAATAATAATAATAATGATGATGATGATGATAATGATAATAAATGTCCTGATGCAGTACCAGACAGTGGCTCTCCAGGCTTCTGATCTTAACTGATTGGAAGTGTTATCATGTACATTGTTTTGTCTTAGTATAAAAGATGGGTTACAGCAAATATTCTGCTCAATACCACAGATTTGCTTGTCAGTTGTTTAACCTTAACCACTTGAGCATGTCCCTTAGTGGCTGATGATATGTGCATCTCTGATCACGAGCAGATGTAGTGGGGGAGCATCACAGCCATGTGTTGAGAGGAATTCTTTGGGGTCTGGATAACTCACCTTTAGAAACATGGGTGTTTCGTTCAACATCTTTAAACAACCCTTATTCAAGGACCTTTTGAGCGGGACGGGCTACTCACCTGAAGAAAATTCTAACTACAAGGTCATGCGCTGGTTATCTTGATATGAGATCACCATGTCGCGCACATAGGTTGTGAGGCATTTGCCTGGTGTACCTTTATCAGACGGGTAGTCATGATGGGTATATCGGGCTTTGTATATTTTACGCAGTGTCACTGTGATGGCATGCATTGCTCTAATAATAATAATAATAATTGAATTATAAAATGGCAAAAGAGAGAAATGAAATAAATGGATACCAAAACCAGAAAAATGTTGACAGTACACGGAGCCTTCCACCCTAAGACTAACGCCGATAGGCTGTACTTGTGCAGAAGAAAGGGTGGGAGAGGTTTGATCAGTTGCCAAGACTGTATTGAAGCAGAGGAAAACAGCTTAGAGTAGTATGTAAAAAAAAAGCCGTGGAGTCATTCTTGAAACACATGAGGAAGGCTGGTGTCATCAAAACTGACAATTGCGTAACTAAAGAAAAATTTAAACAAGAAATGAACAAAAATAAACAAGCATGGAAAGAAAAGAAAATGTACGGCCAGTTTGCAAGAGGCGTGTACGCCAAATCAAATAAGAGGACTGGTAGCTGTGGATGAGGAGGAATTACCTGAAGATAGAGACAGAAGCACTCATTTGCGCAACTCAGGAACAAACGATAAGGACCAATTATATGAAGTGCAGAATTGAAAATACTATCGATAGCGACAAACGCAGAATGTGTGGTGTGAGGAGTGAAACGGTAGAGCACATCGTTTACGAATGCCCGAAATTGGCACAGCGCAAATATATACGACGCCATGACAATGTGGCAAGAATGATCCATTGTGAAATCTGTGGAAACCATGGCCTACAAAGAGCAAAGACGTGGTATGAGCAAACCCCAGAAGGAGACGTCGAAAATGAGAATTGTAAAATACTTTAGGATGTAATGATCCAGTGCGATCACCTAACCAGACATAGGAAACCAGACATTGCTGCGGTGAATAAAAAAGAAAGTACATGGATGATAATCGACATTGCATACCCAGGTATATCAGCACTCAACTATCAACATGGCTGAAAGAGATCGGTGCAAGTGTGAAGGTAGAACATCTACAAAAATCAGCATTGCTTGGAACTGCAAGAATTCTTCGCAGGGTTCTTGAAGCATGACCTTAGTCTGCTGGCAGTGGACAGCTGACACTTTTCATCATACTCAGCAAAATAAGCTGTGAGATTTCATATGATAATAATAATAATAATAATAATAATAATAATAATAATAATAATAATAATAATAATAATAATAATACAACGGGGAAACTTTAAAAATTCAAAGATCTGGTTATAGATGTAATGATAGGAGGCGCATTAGGTATGATAAAAAAAATTTAGACAAGTGCATAACCAAATCACCAGGATTTACAAGTCTATCATAACCCACAGAAAATCGCTCTACTATGTACCGCCCATATCCCACGTAAAGCATTTTGAATGCAGTGAAAATAAGAACACCACCACAAACCACAGCACATAACCCAGGCAAACAGAGTTGCGTTCGGTAGTACAGTTAAAGCGCGTGATGAAAATAAGACTACTGAATAATAACAACAATAATAATAATAATAATAATAATAATAATAATAATAATAATAATCACTCAATCATAATAATAATTTCTTTATTAACCTCGAAGGTTTAGATTAAGAAAAACATGGACAGTATACGACAAAACAAAGAATGTGAGTGTGTATGTGTTTGAGTGTGTATTGTTATGGGGGTTTTGTGTGTAAACAAGACCAACAAAATTTTTAAAAATCAATAATGTTCGATCCTCAATAGAGAGTAATAATAATAACATCTACACCAACCAACATTCCTACCATCATAATTTCCACCCACACAAAATGGTTAAACGCTATATATTATCCCCATGTCTTAACTCTCCATATTGAGCCTGAAAATCCCCCTTTCCCTTCTATCCATGAAAGCTCTCCATACTTTGAGGTCATATTTAGACACACACACATATAGGCAAATCAAGATCGAAAATAGGGAAAGCAATAAAAGTTAAAAGGACGCGCACGGTAAATGTATTAGATTGAAGCTCAGAGAAAGTTTATGATGGAAAGAAGAGGGTGTGAGCTTTTCGAGCATGGCTCTTCGTCAGAAACAAAAAGGAGGGAAAAGTCTAGAGAGAAGGAAAGGACCAGTCCGAGAAAAGCACGTGTCTCTTTACATCATGGAAAAATAAGTGACAAGAAATGGAGAGAGATAAAGTGGATTTTGAAAGCAGGAGTGTACGAAAAAAGTACACACACACATAGGGAGACTATGGAGACAGATTGTCCTATTATTGAATTTATATATATA
>NC_068987.1:37658008-37659918 GCF_001194135.2 Octopus bimaculoides
ATATATATATATATATACACACACACACACAAATACTCACATATAGTAAGCAAAAGAATAAAGATTGCCGTGCTCTATTACATTATTAATTGGTGATGATCGTTTCATTAGATAAAAGCATTATTTTTATATATCAATCTACATGATAGGTTATACATTCAAATATTACATAAACCCTTAAGATATTAACTGAAAGTTCAACTAAGCCTTTCTTCAGACTAAGTTACAAAGGTAACACTGAACTAGATACTTATTTTCATCGCAAAAATTAGTTTATTAAATATGATAATGGGGGAAGGGTATGGAAGATAAGGAAATAAATTACAAATAACGGATTGTTGCGTTATCAGAAATTCACTCGTGTAGGGAGACTATGGAGACAGATTGTCTTATTTGTTCCTCAGCGTTAAACAACTGGAGCCACAAACAATGACAGGACAAGAACAACAAATTTATTGTATACATACTGAAAAGAGATAAGTTAGGAGTACAACCAAAAAGGCTCAAATATATATTTTTAGAATAATGCCTTTAGTAGGATAATAAAAAGTATAGAGATAAAATACCAAGATGCAAATAAAACTTGAAAATTAAAGATAAGGACAATGTGCTAAAATAAAAGCACAGGATATAGTAAACAAAGAAATGAATGAAGATGATGGTATTATATTTTATTTTAATCAGTGATGATTGTTTCAATATTCCGTAGAATTTCTTTTACATCAAACAGCATGATGGTTCAAACATCTAAATTATGTAAATCTAAACGATATTAAATGAAAGTTCTATTTAGATAATTTCTTCAGACTAAGTTACAAAACTAACACCAAATAAGATACTAGTTTCCATAACAGAAATTAGTCGATAAAACATAAGGAAGGAAAAGTATAGAAGACAAAATAATAAATTATAAGAGATCGATATGATTGTCGTCATAGATGCTTAGATGACAGACAACTGAACTAAATAACTTGATTAGTTGAGTGAGACTTTATTAAAGCGAAATGTCTCTAGACATGGAGGGCATTGTATAGAGTCGCCAGTGAGAAAACTACAGTCAATACGAAGAATAAGGACGTTGTCCTTAACAGTATTTAATTCATTTTAGTTAATCGAAATTTTTAAACATGTATAGAATTTATGGGAACAACGAATCAATTACTGAGTTTGTTAATTAGATTGGTCTTACATCTAAGGATTTCTAGCACCTCTGTAAAATATAAATTGCAGCTCTGCCATTCCCTCTGTATGGAAACGCAGTACGTACAATAGACCATGATATACAATAACTAATATTCTTCATTTTGAGATCCCAACTAAATTTAGCTAACGATGTTCTAAATGCTTTAAGGAACGTACATGAATATGTATCTAAATATGTATTAGGATGCAGTAGCACTTATATAGTAATGTACTTTATTGCTGGTATCGTTACTAAACATTTATATAGTCACTGATGGTATTAGAGATATTACCTAAAGAGTCATTATTTATGGTATTAAGGGATGCAGTTGTCGAGGTATTGTCTATATTAATTGAGATTCTATATTCGAAGTTGACATAGGGGTGCCATTGCTACCTGAATAGTTAAAAGCACAATCCCAATTACAAATCCGGTTTAATTTCGTATTATTAATTACTGATATACTATCGATAGATTTGGGGTGGGAAGAGCACAAATTTCACTTTATGTCATTTTCAAATTTTACTATATTTATTAGAAAGGTGGGGGACTCTTTCTCTCAGGCCCTGTAAGAAAAATTGTGATGTTTACGAGGCTACACGAATTCTGAAAAGAGAAATCGACTGCGTAATATTTGTTTTGGGTACACCTATTTCCATCTGTTTTGTTATGTTCACACACACACACACACACACACACACACACACACACACACACACACACACAC
>NC_068987.1:37660308-37663551 GCF_001194135.2 Octopus bimaculoides
ATATATATATATATATATATACAAGGTACTACATGAGCACCTGTATCGCTAAAATTAGAAGTCAAAAATATTGTGTGCCGCAGAGTAATCCACTATTCCGTGGTTAAGAAATACTTTTGGATTCTATTTTTGGCGATGCAGATGCTCATGTAGTGCTTTTGTATATATATTTATATAGTGTGTCCTAAAAGTCACTATACACTTTCTTTTTTCTATTTCGTTTCATGTATCATTCGTAGAGACTTGAGACCATCGGCATTTGAAACCTTAGACTTTGCAGTTTTTGTAAGTGTATCATTCCCTTGCCAATTCACGTTAGAGCAGCGTCGAAAAATTGCTGCCTGGCAAGAAGTTTTTCAGTCTCCTACTGTAGTTCATCACAAGTTTGAGAATGTTTATGGCCGTCACATTGCTCCAACGCGCAGCGCAATTTATGCTAACCTTAGCAAGTTTCTCAAAAGAGGATCCGTTCTTGACAAACCACGCAGCGGAAGGCCTGCTACCACCACCATTGATGAAAACACCTAATTCCTGAAGCAGTTAAATAAGGAATCCAAAAGCAAGTACACAATATAGATATAGAGTTCATTAGAATATTTAAGATGGTCCAGTTTAATATGACGAAATAAGCGACTGCATGCGATGAAAACTCCATAGTAACAAACTGACCCAAACCAGCTTAAATATATTTACTCTACGTCACTTTCAATCACTCTTGATCAAACACACACACACGCACGCGCGTACAAACACACGCACGCGCGCAGACACACTCACGCACACGCGCGCTCACACACACGCACGTACACACACATACACACACGCGCGCACTATTAAAACAAGATTTAAACGTGAGTTACTATAAGTTTCATACTCCGAGGGTACAGTAATCGGACGAGCTTGTTTAAAGTGCTCTGTACTATACCGCAATCTTTCCAATAACGAAGCAGTACACTATGTGTGTATGTGTTGAGAGATGCGCGTGCACGTGCGCGTGTGTATGAGAGTGAGTGTATACATATGGATATATAACTATATCTATCTATTTATTACACTCACTCTCTCTCTCTCTCCCTTTCTCTGTCTGTCTCTCTCTCTCCCTACATACATACATACATACATACATACATACATACATGCTTACATATTTGTGCTATGATTAAAGGATGAGCATGTTATCAAAATTTCTGACTCGAGTCGAATAGAACAAACCACTCCAAATCCTAGTCATTGTATCCCTGTGAATGAAGTTACGACTGGCTAGCTTGTTCTAGCATAGAATCGTATAATGTATAATAATGAAGTCAAATCAAGTAAAAATATTTTGAATGCATTTACTACGCCCGTTTCACATAGTTCCGCAACAAATATAAAGGAACTAAGACTGGAAAGATATCAACAAGTTAATCAGGAATATGCTTGCAACCACTGAAAATTTCAGACCTAGCGTTCAATAGACAGTTAGGGATCTTAGATTTGAACATGATCTGTTCTCTTTCAGCTAAACAAAGCCTACATTTATACATAAGGTACGAATTTCTCAATTACTTTCTACCTGATTTAGTAGCTTTGCTTTTGACCTTATGTCAGAAGGAGGCTATGTGATTGGCAAAGCGATTTTAAAATTCTCCTTCACATAATCCAATATAGGTATTCTGATCTGTTGTTTTATTATTTAGGGTTGCAGTAAGTTCTGCCTCATGTATTTTGTTATGTCTTAACTGATAAGAATTTTGCGTAACAGATGTAATTCCCTTTTCATCTATTGAGCAATTATCTGAAACGTGCATATTAAATCCAATGAAAAATGTGTTATTTGGTTTGACTGAAGGAGGTGAGCTAGTAGAATCTTTAGTATGCCAAACAAAACAATTAGTGGCAGTTCGTCAGTCTTAACGTTCTGAGTTCAGATGACGCCAGGTTGATTTTGCTTTTCATCCTATCGAGATCGATAAAATAGTACCAGTGAAACACTGAGTCGATGTAATCGACTGAAACATTCCCTTAAAGTTGCAGACCTTCTGTCAAAATTAGAAAGAATTACTTGGTTTGAGTTGATTATACATACATACATACATACATACATACACACATACATACATACATACGTACATACATACATATATTCAGATATGGATATACATATATGTGTATAAATACGCATATAAATATGCATGCATATACATACACACACACACACACACACACACACATATATATATATACGCCACCAATCACCTCGCCTTTTGCACAGGGTATATCTATCTATCTATCTATCTATCTATCTATCTATCTATCTATCTATCTATCTATCTATTTACACACATACATATATATTCTTCTATTCTTTTACATGTTTCGGTTATTTGACTGCGGCCACGCTGGAGCACCGACTTTAGTCGAGCAAATAGACCCCAGGACGTATTCTTTGTAAGCCTAGTACTTATTCTATCGGTCATTTGCCAAACCGCTAATTTACGGGGACGTAAACACACCAGCATCGGTTGTCAACCGATGTTGGGGGGACAAACACACACAAACACACACGCACACACACACACACACACACACACACACACACACACACACAAACACACACACACATATACAGTTTCCGTCTACCAAATCCACTCACAAGAGTTTGATCAGCCAGAGGCTTTAGTAGAAGACACTTGTCCAAGGTACCACGCAGTGGGACTGAACTCGGAACTATGTGGTTGGTTAGCAAGCTATTTACCACACAGCCATTCGTATGATAGTGTATGTGTACTTAGCCACGAAGGCTCTGAAATGGTCCGTCCTCGAGAAAAACGAATTTGATTTTCGAAATCTGCTTCCAAAAGAGAAGGTTGTCAGTAAATAATAATCCTTTCTACTATAAGACAAAGGGCTTGAAACTTTGGAGGAGGGGGGTAGTCAATTACATCGACCCCAGTGCGCAACTGGTACTTATTTCCCCAACCCCGAAAGGATGAAAGGCAAAGTTGACCTTGGTAGAAACTGAATTTAGAACGTGAAAACAGACGATATGCCGCTAAACATTTTTGTCGGCGTGCTAATGATTCTGCCAGCTCACAATCCTGTTGTCCGTAAAAAATAATTATTATAAAAAATATAATTTGCAAAAGAAAAGAAATAACCCAACTTTTAGATCGACAAGTTTCCCACTCCCTATGTGTCGCTGTCCATCTCTGTTTCTTTTACACCTTTTTCTCCTCTCTCTCTCTCTCTCTCTCTCTCTCT
>NC_068987.1:37664403-37667905 GCF_001194135.2 Octopus bimaculoides
ATATCGTTCATGTTCAATGTGTGTATGTGTGCGTGTGTGTGTGTGTGCGTGTGTGTGTGTGTGTCAGTGTGCGTGTATGCATGTGTGTAAGTAATATCATTTGGTTGACAGGGTGATTTAAAAAAGCTATGCAAAAAATCATTTAATAGTCTGCTTTCCTGTTAGTAAATATGTTCTCTCTCTCTCTCTCTCTCTCTCTCTCTCTCTCTCTCTCACACACACACACACACACACACACACACATACACACAAGTACACGCGCGTGCACACATACATGAACTTGCTTAGTGCGGGGTGGAGGTTAAAATTTTAAATTACAAAATTCTTTTTGTTGTTGCTTAAATCCCAGCAATGGACTACCGCATCATCATTCCAAATGAGTTTATGGGGAGAAAAAATATTTGAAAACCTCAATACATGTCGGAATGACAATGAAACGAGGAATGTATCAGGTAGTTGTGGGATGTGCCAGAAACAACAGCTAAATTTCTCTTAAATCATACACCTTTTCGCTTGAAAAGTATTTTGAAATTATAAACAGACCCAAATTGCAAATTCAAACTGTCCGCATTTTAAACTATGATCTAAAACTAATTTCGAAAAAAGCCGAAATTTTAGGATTTATGAAGAACCTGGATTTATAATTTTTTTTTTTTTTATTCACTATTGCTTTTGAATTACGTTTCATTTTATATTTGAAATAAAGGATATGAGAATTGTAATGGTAATCGCCGATGTCCAAATTATTTTTTCTTTTTCAACCTTCAGGGCTTTTCCCATCGTTTTTAAATTATTTATTTATTTATTCATTGTACCGAAAAGCGTCATCCGTTGTTTCTCTGTGCGTAGCGCAAAAAAAAAAAAACAAGCAAACAAAAAACTGGACAAAATCGGTCCGGGAGTGGGGAGGACGGGATTCCTGAATTAAAAAAAAATTCACTAAAAGCCTCCCCCATCATTTGCAAGAGTGTGAGGAAACAAATTTGGAAAACTCTGTCAAAACGGAGAAAATCGAACTTATATGAGAGTGTTATACCAAAAGTCCGCCAGAGCGTTTGTGAAAATTGCTCCCAACGACTGGATACTCAGTTGTGTATGTGTGTGTGTGTACATATAAATATATATATACGCACACACACACAAACACACATATACACACAAAGACAAATCTACGCATATGATCTATAAATAAATCTATAGGTCTATGCATGAATGATGTATGCATAGATAGATAGATAGATAGATAGATAAATAGATAGATAGATAGATAGATAGATAGATAGATAGATAGATAGATAGATGGATGGATAACATATATTTTCTCCCTTCTAATTACTTTATATTCTGATAACCGTCAATAGTTACATGCATAGTTATGTAGAGAGAGAAATAGACTGAACTAGATAGTGGGTGAAAGAGGTGTGCGTGTGTGTGTGTTTGCTCTATTATGCGTGCGTGACATGTAAGGGTGCGTTTACAGTTTTAATCGACTAAAACCTGGCAGACTTAAAGGTCACACTCACACGCAGTCCCGTGTGTATGCATTAGTGTTAAAGATTTTTGTGAATATACGTATTTGATTATGTATGTGCGTGTTTGAGTGTGTATCTGCATGCGTGCAGGCCTATGTATATTTCTAGATCCACGAATGTTAAGTGAATATTTATGCGAATATATAGATATACACATACACACATTATACATATATACATACATACATACATACATTTGATACGTACACACACACACACACATACATATCAACTCATGCGCGTGCATACACGCAGACAAACATCCATGTATTTTTATAAAATTGTTTTGATCTAAAAGAAGTATCGATGCGCCAGTCATCCACTGGTCCTAGGAACTACCGACATTGTGTTCTTAACTGAAGTTGCGTGGAAACAAGTACAGATAAAGAATTTCAGAGGACCAACCTTCTGGAGAGAAACGATGAAGCGCAGTGGTTATGATGGTATCTGATGTGTGGTAATTTGAATGACAAGAACGGAGATACATTAGGTTGCATTGACACGAGATTATTCAGTTTCAAGGAGCAAAGGTCACTGTAGTAACTGTAGAAAACGCTGAGAAAAAAAAAAAATTTGAAGGCCAGGGATTGGAATGTATTTGAGAGCAACTTCATATCACACATTTGAGTGAGCTTCTATTGGACACAGCCGAACATGCTTGTGCGTGCAGCAGCGGTATCGCCTCAAATGTTTGGGAGTCTCACGTGGACAGTGTAGAGTCGGTAG
This sequence comes from Octopus bimaculoides, assembly GCF_001194135.2. NCBI lineage: Eukaryota > Metazoa > Mollusca > Cephalopoda > Octopoda > Octopodidae > Octopus > Octopus bimaculoides. Next base: position 37,666,662 of record NC_068987.1, read on the forward strand.
CAAACGATTAGCTAGAAGACAAATGGATAAAGCCGTGCATCGATGAAAGAGTTAATAATAAATCAGTGAAAGATCTGCGGTTTTTACTGTTTCGTTTTGTCAATATAGTAGTTGTGACTTTCTTGTTAAACTAGTCTATAACAGTAAAACATTTCCGGGCCGAGGCTCGAAAGAATATGCTATGTAGTATGAAGGAAAATTTAGTCGATGCTTTTAGCATATCAAGCAATCTCATCGAGGTTTCCTTGATATCCCGTGGTGACCATAATCGTTAGAATTAATGGCTATAGCTAACTCCAGAACAAGCAGATGTTTAAAAGAATTCCAGACGTGACAATCTCATATTTTATTTTATTCTCACAATGTGTATTTACGAATGTGATATCCAGTCACACCTTTCACTAGTTACATGATACGGTGTGTATTTTGAAGGAAAATTAGGTTCTATTTCTAGTAGGTTGAGCGATTTCGAAAAGGCCCACCTCATTGATTAAAGGAAAAACAAAAAGCAATCAAATTCTCACACACAGACACTCACTTACACACAGAGTTAAACACACAGTCACTCATAAATGTACACACAGTCATACATACAGTCACATACACAATACTCCTAGCCACACGCACATACACACTGTGAAACAGTCTCACATATGCCCACGCGCACGGGCAAACACATACGCAGTTTTACACACATACACACACACATTTCATGGTTTCATTTAGGTAGGGCTGAGGCTAACATTATTTTGATGCCCTATTGTCAGAATATATATAATGACATTGTCATTGCCCCATATATCAATCGCCTAGTCATTCATGCATGGAATTCATTCATACAAGGAGTAATTACGTATCATAATCTCTTTATCACGCTAGATTAGCATTTCTTCACTCTGTTGGCCAACTTTATTGTATGTATGTATGTATGTATTTACATATGTATATATAAATGTGTGTGTGTATACATATATACATACTTACAAAGATATATATATATATTTGTACGTATATACACACACACACTCGCACATATATATATATATAGGCGCAGGTTGTAAGAAGCTTACTTCCCAACCACATGGTTCCAGCTTTAGTGCCATTGCATAGCACCTTGGAGAAGTGTCTTCTACTATAGCCTCGGCCCGACCAAAACCTTGAGAGTGGATTTGGTAGACGGTATTTGAAAGAAGCATCGTTGTGTGTGTATGTATATATGTATGTGTATATATATATATATATAT
>NC_068987.1:37668585-37673950 GCF_001194135.2 Octopus bimaculoides
ATATATATATATATATATATATATAAAACAGTAAAGTCAAATAAGGTTACATAAAGTAACATGTAAGATAACTTCTAGATTTATTGATATTATCGCTGCATCTAGAGGTGGTAGACTAATCGCTTTGTAGCGATTGGTACCAACTCCAGATGAGAAGTGGAAGCGTTCTCAAGAACTCTTTAAAGTTGATATAACATTAAGGAAAATACCGTCTGAGAGTCTGATTTACACTGATTGCATTGTTTATTTTGCAATATCAATTTGACTCCTGATAAGTTTTGCTCTTTGTAACTGACATATGCCTATCTCAAACTGATGTCGCTGAAAGATCTGGTGCGGTGGTTGAATCTGTAATTTAATGTATTTTCAGTCAACTTAATGTACCTCTTGGGAGTGGAGTTGTTGGTTAAGACATCAATGCAATATAATACATGCAAAACATCTTTAGAAGTATCTTGTGGGAATAACGCAATTACTTGTGAATAGCAGCTTTGAAGTAATGACAGATGATAGGTTTTTAGTGTTAAAACTAACTAATATGAAATATTGTTCCTGTTGAGTATTTTGTAGTATCTCTGGATACCATGGAAGTTTCTCAGTAAAAACCAAAAGGGTCTTATCGTTGCTTAAGCAAATGTTAAAAGAGAAGAGGCTGCGTTGTTCGTGAGGCTTTGGCTTTGTATGAAATCTTTTTTTTTTTTTGCCGAATTCTGAATACTTACAGATCCAAGTACCTCCACCTTGTATATAAATACATATATGAATACATATGTACATACATAGATATATATACACATACATGCATATACACATGCACCTGTGTGTGTATTTGTGTGTGTGTGTGTGTGTGTGTGTGTGTGTGTGTGTGTGTGTGTGTGCGTGCGTGCGTGCGCGTTTGTGTGTTTGTGTGTCGTATCTGTGTTCGACCTCCACAACCTATTGGCAGCTAGTGTTGATGTGTTTTCATCCCCGCAACTTAGCGATTGGTCAAAGGGGCCAATGGAATAAGTACCAGGCTTAAAATATAAGTACTAGTGTAAATTCGTTCGACTAAAATTCTTCAAGGGGAGCGCCATCATGACCGCAATCTAACACTAAGACAAGTAAAACGATAAAAATAAAAGACACACATATACACGCGCACGCGCGCACGCACACACACACACACACACACTCACATACACACACACACTTAAGATTATGAATCGGTGATCATAGTTACTTTTCGCTATGTTAGTCTGAAAGATGGAATTTTAAAGCAAAGAAAGAGACCATGTAAGTCCTATTCGGCAAATATACTTTGTAAGCGGAACAGTGAAAATATGCAATAGTTTTTTAAAAATATGACATGTAACTAGATACTGTTATTAATCTAAATTCCAGACGGATTTTTGTTTGTTTGATAGAAACCAGCTCCGTCTTTTAAAGAAGAATTCAAAGAATTCAAAAAGGAAGAAACGTACACACACACCTACACCGCTACAGAACTACACATACACACATACGCTCCGTGTGTGTGTGTGTGTGTGTGTGTGTGTGTGTGTGTGTGTGTGTGTGTGTGTGTGTGCGTGCGTGTGTGCGCGTGTGTGTGCGTGTGTGTGCGTGTCTGTGTGTGTATCACAGTATGAATGGCCTACATTTTTGTAAGTGTTCACTTTACTACTGACACAGTACATCATAGGTACACGAGTTACAGGAAAATTACACGTGTTGCGTATCTCAGTCAGGAATGTAACTTTAGAGAAGGGTGTCAGGGTACATATGTTATATCATGTATTATCAGAGATAAAGCTAACTAATGCCAAGATTTTGGCAGGCAGTTATCGCACTCATCTAACTATATATGTTTGTTTGCTTGTTTGTGTGTGTATGTTTGTATGCGTGCTGTGTGTATGTTTGTACGTGTATTTCATAAAATATATAAACATTTAGGTATATGCATATATAATATACATGCTAAATATGAATACATGTAAAAGTTTATATTACTACACTTTATATATAAATAAATACGTATATGCATTGTATATATATATATATATATATATATATATTTATACACCCATAGATATATATATGTATCCATGATGTGTGGGGGTGAGGTGGGGTGGGGGTGTGTGTACAATATAGCGTGGGCGAAGGCTTGGAAAAAGCAGTACTAAATATTGAAAGAAGAGTTATTTAGTATATTTACTCGTAGCTGAACACTTCAGAAATCTTTGCTACGAGCTTCTCGTTTTCCTTTTCAATATCATAAATATTTTCATTAGCTACTACAAATATATTCGAATTTTATGCAATAATACTGAGCAACGGCTATTTGAGGGCCATCTAAGGCATGACTATAAATCGTTCTTACAAACCACACCAGGCTAAGCTGTCCAATGACGGCCATGGCTACAAACTGTACCTTCATACAATACCAAGCTTAGACCCCCTAACGAAGGTCATGGCCATTGACCATTTCTCCTCGCTATACTATACTTGGAGGGTCAGTAAAAACCAAAGCTACATATCGTTTTTCCACACTACATCGAGCTGGAGTGTGGTGTAGTTAGGCGAAGTTAAATACAGTTCTACATCAGGCGAAGCTGTGAAAGTCAGTGAAGATAATTTATATAGACAGATTCTCCGCACCAGATAAAGCCGGAGAGACCAATGAAACCATAAATACTTGCAGGCCACATCGATTTGTCAGGCCAGTAAAGGCTACGAACCGTTTTCTTCCACATCATCAACTTAGCTGTGTCAGTGAAGTCTACAGTTAGACACCATTTCTTCACACCATATCAAGCTGAGAAGGCCATTGAAGACCATGGTTACAGATCATGAAGCCAACAAATTATGTAGCTACAGACCGTTCCCTCATATCACGTAGGTCCAGCGAAGGCTATGGTTCCTGATCGTTTCTTCATACCACACCTAGATGGAAGTACCTGAGCTGACCATTGTTATAGACAATTCTTTCGCAACATACATAATTGGGAGTGCGAACGTAGGCCACGGCTACTGACCATTTCATCATATCATGCCAAGGCAAGATGCCAGTGAGGGTCAAGGCTACAGACAGTTCTTCTACAATGTCAATAATGGAACGGCAGCTAAAGCCCTGACTACAGAGCGTTTCCCCAACATCCTACCCGACACAAAGCATTTTGCCCGATACTCTAACGATTCTGCTAGCTTGATGCAGAAATTAGGGTGGGTATGAAGATCAGCCGATTACATCTAACCCAGTACTTAATTGGTACTTTGCAGATGAAAGACAGATGTGACCGCGGCAGAATTTGAACTAAAAACGTAAGGAGTTGGAACAAATACCGCAAAGCATTTTTTCTGACACTAACGATTTTGCCAGATCATAATAATAATTCTTTGTACTCTAAACACACGACCTGAAATTCTTGGGGAGGGGGATAGTTGATTACATCGACCCAAATGCTAAACTGGTGCTAATTTCATCGACACTGGAAGGATGAAAACCAAAAGCAATCACGGCGGAATTTGAACTTAGAAGAAATGCTGGGAGGCATTTTGCCCGGCGTCCTGACGATCCCGCTAATTCACCACTTTTGCTTCCAGCTTGCCAACTGTTCCTGCAATTTAAGGAGCCAGATACTTCAATTAAGCATTACAAGTGTCTGTGAGTATGTGTGGATGTTGAGTCACTTTGCTAAAATACAATTCTTAGTTCATTTGTATTGCTAAGAGAAGATAATGTTCTACAAACAACATTCAAATGCGGTAGGATCTTTTGTGTGTGTGTGTGTGTGTGTGTGTGTGTGTGTGTGTGTGTGTGTGTGTGTGTGTGTGTGTAATATGTGTGTGTGTATATATATACACACTCATATCTGTAAATGTACATTTGCATGTACACGCCTTTATTCGTATATATGTAATTGCATATATTCCTAAACTAAAAGTCAAAAGAAAGAAAAGAGAAACAAAAAAAAGGAAAAGAAACAATAGTGAGGAAGAAAAGTACGATCACAAAACCAACAAGAATAGTGCAATCAAGCAGGCAGGCAGGCAGGCAGGCAGGTATGCAAGAAGGCAGGAAGGCTGATAGAGAGGTGAGTACGATAGTGTTGCTGTCCATCAAAATAATCTAGGTGTAAAGAAGCAGCCGGATTGAGAGGTAAAACTCCCACAGGATTTGATAGCATGTTGACGAGATCTACTTAACAGTATCTCAATGTTTGGAATTTGTTCTATAAGAAAGGGGTGGGGGGACACGACCGTCTACAATGAAGTAGTGGGTGAGTATGGATGAGGTGTGTGTGATAGGGGGGAAGCACGATTAAAGCATCTGTTCTGTGAGTGTTACTGAGGAGCGAGTTGTACATGTGTGTATGTGTGTGTGAGTGTGTATGAGTTGTGTGGGTGTGTATATATATATATATATATATATATATATATATATAGTATACTTATTACAGCCTTTGGACTATGGCCATGCTGGGGTACCGTCTTGAAGAATTTGGTTGAACCACAGCATTTATTTTTTTATATCCTGGTACCTATTTTATCGGCTACTTTTTGCCGAACTGCTAACTTTCGAGAACGTACATGAACTAATACCGGTTATTGAGTGGTAGTGGTGGAGGTGGAGGACAAGCTCAAACACAGAGGTACACACACACATACAAACAAATACATAGACATCTTCACTCCCCCACCCCACACACACGACAAGCTTCTTTCAGTGTCTTGTCTATCTAATCCATCAACAAGTCTTTGGTCGGGCTGTGGCTGTGGGACTTGAACCCGAAACCATGTGCCTAGAAGCAAACTTCTCGCCATACTGTCACACCTGCATCTATTGAAACTACCTTTGCTTCAATGGGGAGATAATTTCACCTCGCTTGGTTGCAAGTGGGACAATCTCAAGAATCAAGAATTTTCCAAAACCAACGTGTCATCATATTTGATTGCCTGGAGACAAAAGGAAAGTGATGAACACGTGCGTCAAAAAGTGTCATCAGTATTGCAGTTGTAATATATTTCTCCAGGCGGAGAGAAGTGATTAGGCGATGTCTGATGAATCTAGATATAAACGAAACTAGTTGAACACTCTCCATTTTTTGCAACCAAAACCAGTGCAGCTTGTCCTCAGGTTATGTTTTTTTTTTACAACGTAAATGACTATAAGCTAAGGAAGAATATTGTACAAGATTATATGATTTCGTATACACTTTTAAATATAAACTGCATTAGTAATTTATACCTACACACACACAATATGTATACACACACACATATAGATTAGTATTATTGGATTGTTGGTATGGCTGTGGAATAGAATTATAACATATGCTTTTGATATATATATATATATATATATATATATATATATATATACACA
>NC_068987.1:37673960-37680448 GCF_001194135.2 Octopus bimaculoides
TATATATATATATATATATACACACATATCGTCATCGTTTAACCGTTTAACGTCCGCTTTCCAGACTGGCATTGGTTGGACGGTTTGATTGAGAACTGGCAAGTCGGGAGGCTCCGCCAGGCTCAATCTGATTTGGCAGTGTTTCTACAGCTGGATATCTTTCCTAACGCCAACCACTCCGAGAGTGTAGTAGGCACTTTTACATGCCGCCGGCACGGGATCCAGTCAAGCGGCACTGGCATCGGCTACGCTCGAATTTTTTTATTACGTGCCACCGGCACGAGAGCCAGTCAGGCACGACTACGATTTCACTCGGATCAGCAGGTCTTCACAAACAGCATATTGCCCAACGATTGAAAGATGCTTTTAAACGGGTCAGTTATACGACGCTGGCATCGGTCACTTCTACGATTTCACTTAGCTTGCCGGGTCTTCTCAAGCACGGCATATTTCCAAAGGTCTCGGTTGCTTGTCATTGCCTCTGTGAGGCCCAACATTCTAAGATCGGACTTCACCACCTCATCCCATGTCTTCCTGGGTCTACCTTTTCCACAAATTCCCCCCACTGTTAGGGTGTGACGCTTCTTCTCACAGCTGTCCTCATCTATACGCATCACATGACCATACCAGCGCAGTTGTCTTTCTTGCACATCACATCTGATACTTCTTATATCCATGTCCTCAGCAGTCACACCCCATGTTTCACTGCCGTATAGCATGGCCTTTTGCACACAGGCATCATCCAGTTTACCTTTCACTATCAGGGAGAGTCCCTTTGTTACCAGCAGAGGTGGAGCTCTCTGAACTTTGTCCAGGCTATTCTTATTCTAGCAGCTATCCTCTCAGAGCATCCACCCCAACTACTGACTTGGTCACCTAGATAATGGAAGCTATCAACTACTTCTAGTATTCCCCCCTGACATGTGATGGAATCTGTTTTCTGTACAAGTTCGGTGTTTATTGTACCTGTGCATCTGCCAACTACAAAACTATCTTCCCACTTAACTATCCTTTGATATTACTGCACCTCTTATGTGTCCATAACTTACACCGAGTACGTCTTATGTAGTTTCTACCTACACCTTTTTTACAGATCGAGCAGGGTCATCTACCTGAAGGGATTTGTGATTTGTCTGCCTTCCTACTTACTACGACTTTAGCTTTTGCTTGGTTAACTCTAAGCCCCTTCGATCCTACACCTTGCTTCCACACCTGCAACTTCTTCTCTAGTTCTGGTAGTGGCTCAACTATTAGTGCAAGGTCATCAACATAGAGGAGCTCCCAGGGGTAATCTGTCTTGAATTCCCCTGTTATTGCCTGGAGGATTATGATGAACAAGAGGAGGCTGAGGACTGATCCTTGGTGAACCCCCACTTCTATTCTTCGCTATATTCGTTGCCAATTCTCGCCTTATTGATAGCACCCCTATACATGGCTTGTACAGCTCTCACCAACCACTCATTTCTCCCCAGTTTCCGCATTGACTACCAGATAAGGGATCGGGGGACCCTGTCAAAGGCTTTTTCCACCTCAACAAAAGCCAATTTCTCCTGCAGTTGTCTTACCAGAAATATAACATCAGTGGTGCTTCTTCCTGGCACAAACGCAAACTGCATCCCATCTAAGCTGTTTGGTCAACATTTGGCAAATTCTCTTTCTCTCATTCATTCTCTTCATTTAGCAACCATTCATAGTGGTGTCACCAAGTCTCTCTCTTTGCAGCATCATTAAATGCAAGTGAGCCATCATCCATGTAGACACATTTCTCTCCTATGACATCACAATTCTCTCTCACACACTGTCTTGCAATTCGAAACATTTCAAGTCTCTGGTCCTCACGACGCAGAACATTGAAAAATTTCTTCTTATCTGCTTCCCCTCTGATTAAGTAAACCTATCTCTTAGCTTCCCTTCTGGTGATCTGATACAGTTCCCTGCTACCACCACACTTCCAGTCCTTCCATGCCTGTTCCTTTTCCCTAATGGCCCTGTCAACTACATTGTTCCACCACCATGTCACCTTAGACTGAGAGGGAACTTTGCCCCAGTCACATATCTGGTCGGTAGTCCTCAACAGGTTGTTCCGTAGAAGCATCCAGTCGTCCTCCACATTATGTGATGCTACATCCTCCGCGTTTTCGCAAAAAGCTTCAAGTAATACGTCTCTAAATCTCTGTCAATTCAGAGGAGCCTTAAGCTTCCACACCCTTCTTTTCTACACTGGTCGTCTTCTGGGCAGCCATTTAGCCCTGATCTCGAAGTCACTAACTACTAACCTATATTGTGGGGGTGCATTCTTTACCTGGGAAAGTTTTGACGTTTGTAAGTAGCCATCTTTCTCGTTTCCTGGCGAGAATGTGGTCAATCTGACTATTGTACCCACCAGACTGGTAGGTGAACAGGTGACTGACAGGTTTCCTGAAGGTAGTATTACAGATCATAAGAGCATTTGCATCACAGAACTCTGCAGTCTGGTTCCCTCCTCATTACGGGAATCAAATCCGTTGCCACCAGGCACACCGTTGAAGCTCCTTGGATGTTGTCCAGCATGCCCATTGAAGTCGCCAGTCACAAATAGTGTCTGTCATTCGTCGACGCGGTAGTCTGCAAGAGGGTGTCATAAAACCGGTCTTTCTGTTCATCAGGTAGCCCTGGCTGAGGGGTATAGACCGAGATAATGGCTGCTAATTCATGTTGCAGCACTAGTCTAAGCTTAAGTATTTTATTACAGACTCTGATTACCTAGATTATCTTATCTCAGCAAGGAGTATACCCACGCCGCCAACGCAATCAGTGTTCTCTACATAGAAAATTTTATACTTATGTTCTTTGCCTGTGAGGAACCTAGGAGAACTTTCTTTCCCCCATATTATATATGCATGCATGCATCAAACACACAGACACAGACGCGCACGTGCGTACACGCACGCACGCACGCACACACGCACGCACACACGCACACTCGCACGCACGCACACACACACACACACACACACGTTCGGTATGCATGAAGGCGGCTGGCCTAGGGGTTAGAGTGTTGTACTCATGATCACAAGACCATAGTTTCGATTCTCAGACCGTCGGTGCTTTGTGTCCTTGACCAAAACACTTCCTCTCACGTTGCTCCAGTTCACTCGCCTACAACTGACTGGCATCTCTTCAGAGGGAATATTGGTCTACCCGCTTAGCCAGCGAAGTAGCATCATTCCAAACCTACAAAATCTGACACTCCGTCGATTACAACGACAAGGAGGGTTCTAGTTGCTCCGCTAAATGGAACAATGTGCTCGTGAAATTAAGGCGCAAGTGGTTGGGCACGCCATAGACACGCGTACCCTTAACATAATTCTCAGAGAGATTCGGCGTGACAGGGAATGTGACGGAGCTGGCGCTGTGAAGTACATGTACTACTCACTTTTGCCAGCTGAGTGGACTGGAGCAATGTGAAATAAAGTACTTTGCTCAAGGACATATTGCGCCACCGGGTATCGAATTCCTGCTCATAAGATCGTGAGCTGAATACCCTAACCACTAAACCACGCACCTTCACTTCAAGTCTAACAACATCCGAGAGTCTGGTTAATGAAGCAATATATATATATACATATATGTGTGTGTGTGTGTGTGTGTGTGTGTGTGTGTGTGTGTGTGTGTGTGTGTGTGTGTGTGTGTGTGTGTGTGTGTGTGTGTGTGTGTGTGTGCGTGTGCATGTGTGTGTGTGGTAAGAAATGGCATGAACGACATGCTTTGTTCAAAATCACTACAGTTGTTTCGACACATTCTCGCACGTGTAGTACATTGATGAGATGTGAAGTAACTACGGCTACTATAGAATTCCTGAAGTATATCCAGTTACAGAAGCATTTCCACTGCATGATGAAGTGGAATAATAACTGAGCCAATAACTGTGGAGGAGTTCTATATTTAAGAGATGAAGAATTATGTACATTATTTACAATTGACGGATATTTGTCCTCATCTTGTTTGTTGTTAACACGTTTCGGCTGATACACCCCCCAGCCTTCATCAGGTGTCTTGGGGGAAATTTCGAACCTGGGTTTTCATTCCTAAGGTATTTTTCGATGTTGTTGTTATAATCATGATTATTATTATTATTATTATTATTATTATTATTATTATTATTATTATTATTATTATTATTATCATTATTCAGGTCACTGCCTGGAATCGAACTCGGAATCTTGGGGTTAGTAGCCCGCGCTCTTAACCACTACGGGTTCGCCATTATCACCGATAATACCCAATATATACATGGAGTACTTTGAGAATTTGGCTTTAGAATCAACACCGCTAAAACCAACCCTATGGCTGCGATATGATGGTGACACCTTCATACTCTAGTCCCGCCAGAAAGGTGTCCAAGTGCTGTTAGATGATATGAACTCAATAAAGCCATCCATACAGTTTACAATGGAAAAAGAAAAAGACAATCAGCTAGCATTCCTGGACGTATTAATAACACGCACCAAGTATGGATTCAGGACATCCGTATACCGCAAGCCGACCTTCACTGGACGATTTCTTAACTTCAACTCCCACTATCTATACAGTGTAAAGAGAAGGATTGCTCAGTGCCTAAAACATCGAGCAATGAATATAAATAGCGATCGTGATACCCACTACGAAGAAATGATCGAGCTCAGTAACAATCTATTAAGCAATAACTACCCCAAAAGCATACTCTCCGCTCCAATTATGATGAAAAGAGAAGATGAAACCGATAAACTGTCCACACACTGTCTACCCTATGGGAAAGGCCTCTCTGAAAAGATACAAAAGACATGCGGCCCATATGACATCAGTACAGTATTCAAAAGTAATACAACACTTCGCAAATATCTCCTTCGAGTAAAACCACCAATAGAAGAGAATATGACCAAGAACTGCGTGTACTCCATCCCATGCAGCTGTGGTAGGTTATACAAAAGCGAAACATCCGCCCCCTCAAAATAAGGGTAGAAGAACATCGCAAAGCTGTGACATGGGGAGATATTGACAAATCGGGTATAGCTGATCATATATGGAAAAATGGAGACCACTTGACTTCTTGCTATGTAAGTTTATACTGTCGACCAATACAGCTCTTCACTCAAGAAATCGTCCACATACGTTGCACTTCAACTCCAGTTGCCCTCGAATCTTGCTTATAAAGTGAACGCTTCAGAGCAGAATGCTCCACTTACTTACTCATAGACAACATATCTATTCTTGACAATCGTACTCCGTGATGCACGGTTTTCAGCCAGATATCCACAGTGACACATACTTAAGATTACCTTTTATAACATCCTTAAATCGCTTCTTTGGTTTATGTTGATTTTTCTCTCGCTAGCTTCCCATAAAGATCCTGTTTAGACAGCCTCCATCTCCATTCTGACAACATTAGAGGCCAATGCAATGATTCTTTTCCCAATACTGACGCTGCCCGTTCTCTCGATTGTGACAGCGTGAGGTGTATAAGAGAGCCACTTGATGTTCAGGGTGTGTCAGCTACTCTTTAAAGAATCGGATACTCTTTTCAAAATTCCTGCTGCGATGGGAAGGTAGTGAAGTATACAGACTTAGTGAGTTGGAAGTATACAGCCACCAATCTTCACGAAAGCGACTAAATATTCATAAAACGTCGTTGCTAGTTTCGGGAGTGTGATTTGGGTTGGGCGAAGTCTTTCACGACTGAGCAGCCATTTTAAGGAAGAACACTGCTCACCCAAATTTTGGGAGCGGTCTAGAAAAGGTGACCCAAACAACATCTGCTCCACTGTCAAGCTGGTTGTTCATAGCAGGACAAAATTTAAAAAAAGGAAATAAAAGAAAAAGAAAAAGAACAAGAATATTACTTTTCAAATGAACAGAATTAAATTCGATGTCACGACATGAAATGTTAGAACACTTTTTGACCGGTAATTATTCTCAAATCTAAATCCAGAGTGCAGGACTGCAATTGTAGGCTGAGAATTGAGCAAGGATAATATAGATACAGCTGCACTTTCAGGAAGCCATCTTGAGTATGGAGGCCATCTTTCAGAAATAGATGCTGGAGGGTAAAATCAAACTGGCAGGGAAAAGATGCGAGGAGTTGGGTTTGCTGTTCAAATAGCGGTCCCTGTGTGGCTGGAGCAACCACAAGATATTAACTATTGAATAACGCACTTGAGAGTTGCTTTGTCAATGGTACGTTATAAGAACGACATTTCAGTATATGCTCCCACTATGAATAGTAACCATGACTACATATAACACACACACACACACACACACACAGAGTTACATACATAAATACATACATATAAATCGCACTAGTAACAGTTTGTAAAGCCGTTTGTGTTACTCTTAAAAACGAAGTCAAATTGAAACACGAACGGGACTACGTTTCTTTTGATTCGCCTAGATCAGCTGACTCGTCCAGTCGATAGCAGTCTGGACAGTTGATGTAAAACTGGTAAACATCTTACGGATGTATATATATA
>NC_068987.1:37680695-37681662 GCF_001194135.2 Octopus bimaculoides
ATATATATATATATATAGGCGTTGCTGTGTGCTAAGAAGTTTGCTTCCTAACTATACAGTTCCGAATTCAGTCCCACTACAAGGCACCTTGGGCAAGTGTTTTCTACTATGGCCTCTGGCTGACCACATTCTTGTGAGGGGATTTGATAGATGGAAACTGAAAGAAGCCCGTCGTATATGTTTGTGTGTGTGTGCACGCGTGTGTGTGCACGCGTATGTGTGAGTGTATTGTGTGCCTGTGTTTGTCCCCCACCACTGGCCGATAACCGGTGATGATGTGTTTACGTTCCCGTAATCTAATGGCTCGGCAAAATAAATCGGTAGAATAAGTGCAAGGCTTAAAAAAAATGTACTGAAGTCGTTTGATTCGACTGAAATTCTTTAAGACGGCTCCCCAGCATGACTGCAATCTAATGATTGAAACAAGTAAAAGGTAAAAGATATACAATTGTTTCTGTGCAGCGGTGGCAGCTGTTAGTTGCTAAATTGTCCGTATCCTACTATTAGATAAGTTATTTTATAAATAATTACATAAATAAACCTGATCCAGCAGCTGTGGACCGGCACGTCATCAGGTAAGATGCTTTGAAAGCAGTGCTTATTTTGTAATTGAAACATGTTTATTCCATGATACAGAAAACTTTGAAAGCATCTTACCTGATGACGTGCCGGTACGCAGCTGCTACTGGATCATATTTATTTATTTAATTATTTATAAAATAATCTATGTAATAGTATGATACTGACAGCTCAGCAACTCACAGTTGGTATCGCTGCGCCGAAACAATTGTTGTAGTTTGTAATTAAATCCTATTTATTTCGTCTTCGTGTATAACTTTTTTTTATATAAACTGTATACACTAACGGAATTCCACAAATATATTCAGTGACCGATAACCGTATAGAAGCTTTTGAATGTACGTTATGAGATAATATTAAATAAATATATAATATATACTTATTCAAT
>NC_068987.1:37681672-37688211 GCF_001194135.2 Octopus bimaculoides
TATATATATATATGTCCGAATGAGATCTATGTAGTAACAGTATTGTCTAGTAAAATTTATTTGCCAGCGTAAAGTGGCAGTCCTACGTAGAACTATGTTACTACTGTTTAACCCCAGGAAAACATATTTTCCGGCTGGTTATCTATACCTGATCTGTGTCCGAGATACTGTGAGCAAGAGAGCTTACTATTCCCTTCTAGCCGTACCGTACCAGTTGACCAATGGTCTCTCGTAATACATACATACATACATACATACATACATACATACATACATATATATATATAATATAGATTTAATCAAAAGATTAAATGTGGTACTTAAAATGTTTGAGGCACCAGAATTTGGTAGAGTAAAAACCAAAAACAAAATCAAGAGATTTGGTGAATCACATCTGGGACCAAGGTTCGAAACCCAAGGTTGAACACCGAAATGATAGAAGACAGATTTTATGACATTCCAAGGTTCAAAATCCAAGGTTGAATACTGAATTAGTCTGCGGTCATGTTGGGGCGTCGTTTTGAAAAATTTTTGGTCGAACGAATCAACCCCAGTATTCTATCAGTCACTTTTGCCGAACCGCTAACTAACGAGGACGTAAATAAAAAAAAAAAACGCTGGTTGTCAGACGGTGGTGGAGAACAAACTCAAAGACACACACACACATACACATATTCGACAGATGGATTTCTTTCAGTTTCAGTCTATCAAATCCATTGACAAGGTATTGGTCGACTCGAAGCTATAGTAGAAGGTATTTCCCCAAGGTGCCACGTGATGGGACTGAACACGAACAATGTGGTTGGGAAGCAAACTGCTTACTACATAGCTACGCCAGTACTTTCATGTAACTTAGTATGCAGTTGCCACACCGACTCCAAACTGTATGCTTATTGTATCAGGTCATCCCATAAGTTCTGTCCGAATTTTGAATAAAGAAAACAAGTGATCAAATGTTATATTTAATTGAAATTTAATCATCAATGTACTTTCCCTGATTATCTATGATTTCCTTCCATCTATTTACAAGCCTTTTAATCCCATCAATGTAAAACTCTTTTGGTTTCAAAGCAAAGAACTCTGAAATGTCAGTTTCGACCTCCTCCTGGCTTGCAAAAGTTATTCCCCCAAATGATTCTGTAAACTACGAAACAAATGGTAGTCTGAAGGAGCAAAGTCAGGTGGATGAGGAATTTTTTCCCAACCAAGCTCTTCGATCTTCTGTGATGTGATCTTTGCAGTGTGGGGTCATGCATTGTCCTGATGAAACATAACTCCTTTTCGATTCACTAAAGCGGGTATTTTTTCTTCAAAGCTTGGTTGAAAAGCTCTGATCGCTGACAGTAGACTTGAGCATTGATTGCTGCATTCGGTGGTAACAATTCAAAGTGAATTATTCCTTTGCAATCCCACCAGATAGAGAGAAGAAACTTTTTCTCATGAAGTTCCATTCTCGGTTATGGTTGAGCTTTTTCCCTTTTACCAAGCCACTGTTTACGACGTTTAACATTTCGTTCCATTTTTCGTCACCAGTCACAAGTCTATCCAAAAAGGGTGAAATGAGTTCGCTCGCGAGAATGGAGAGAAGAGCAGATGTCAACCTGGGATTTGCGGTTGCTTTCGGACAATTCATGTGGCACCCATTTTCCAAGTTTAGGATACCTTTCCAAGTTGAAGATGACGATGAATAATTGTATGGTTTGAACTAAGCTTTATTGCCAATTCTTCAACTGATAATGCAGGATTTTCTTCAAGTAATGCCTCAAGGAGTTTATCATCAAGCTCAACTGGACGTCCTGTTCGATCTTTATCTTCAAGGCTGAACTCTCTACTTCTGAATTTTGCAAACCATCTTCTGCAAGTTCTTTCATTCAAGCATTCTTTCCCATAAACCGAGTGTATGTTTCGAGTCGCTTCGGCTGCAGAGTTTCCTTTTTTGTACTCATAAAGCATTATGGACCTTAAATGCTCTTTGGATACTTCCATGATAGAAAGGGTTTTAATCAAAGACATTTTAATTCTATTAGTCTGTAAAATAGTATTAAATTAGTTTAAATGTACACAAATGCGAAAAATAATTTTAAATTCCATTTGACATTCTAAAATACTATTAAATTTCATTCAATTTTAAAAAAAGGTAAAATCGGACAGAATTTATGGGATGACCTGATAATTATAGGCATACGACGGTCTTCATCCAGAAAATTGCGAATTATCACACCAGCTCCGAGGTTCTAACGTCCCCCTCATCACACACCTCTCATCATCTTTCACCTCCTCTCTGCTTTTGAACCTATTGCGCCAGCGATAAACGGATGGACGGCAGATACGAGTTACTCCATAAGTAGTGTTGATCACTTCATAAGTTTCTTTAAGTTTTTTCCTAGTTTAACATAAAACTTTCTTGCAATGTAAGCGTCAGACTATTCGAACTGTAACAAGTAGTGTTTAGTAGGGAGTGTATAAGGTACTGTTACGTCCACCTCCTCCGATCTACAATAAAAGAGATGGCAGATCACCTTATTAGATGTATAGTAATAATATACCAAATTTACAGTAATCTAGGACAGTTACATTTGCATCTCCTAAGTTTCAAGCCTTCTGGAATGCACCTTGTACACACACACATACACACACACGCACACACATATGTAAATTTATATATATATACACACGCATACATAAACACACGCTCACACACATATGTATACACACACACACACACACACACATATATATATATTATATCTATCTATCTATCTATATATACACATACATACATATACATATATGTATGCATGTATGTAAGTACACATACGAGCATACATATCTCGTTTGTCTGTGTATACGTATGCGCATGCATGTATAAATGTATGTGCGTGCGCGTAGGTGGGGCAGACATTTCTTATATTTCCTTTATACATGTGACAACATACTGAGGCAGAAACACGTGTTCGCAGCTGCCGCCTCGTCTTCAGAACAACAGCTTTTCTTGTTCCTTAATGGCAAGTGAATTCCGGTGAGTTATGCATATACATACATAAACATACTTGCATACATACTTGCACACGCACACACACACGTATACAGGTATGCGTATGTGCATATGCATACATATATACATATATCTGTAATATATTTTTACACATACACACGCACACATATGTATGTGTATATATATATATATATATATATATATATATATATATATATATATATATATACGTATGTATGCACACATGTACATAATAGTTTACTAACCTCAGTTTTAGGTGCAGTATTGTGTCTTTTGAAGTGAAGATCTTTTTCATTCTTATAAATGTTATTTTAACCTAATTTATTCTTTGAATAATTTCTTCACAGCGACCTTCCTGATTTAGTATTTTTCCTAAATATTTGAATTCTTTTTCTTGTTCAAGCTTCTTTCTATTTCCTTTTATATTTGATTCTTTTTGTTCTGTCTTACCAGCAACCCCTGTCTTTGACATTTTGTTTTCCAGTCATATTGACATTTCTTGTCGGAAACATGGACAATATGCACAGCTATGAAGAGAAAAGGGAAACCCTGAGATGCTCATCTTTTGCACATTAGGTAGGATAAATTGGAAAAACACGGTAACAAATGGCACAGTACAAGGAAAGTCCAGCCTATTATCCAAAAGTCAGCAAAGCCAGCATATTTTGCAAATACGAGTAAATAGTTACCACCCAAGATTATCCTGACAGGAAGAGATGAGAGGAAGAGAGCAAGGGCACGTCAAAGGCGTTTGTGGACTGAGATCATCAAAGAACGGACTAGAGAAAAGAACCTGGTTGATGGCTGATACACACACACGTATATATCTTCACATATTTATATGTGTATATGTATATATGTATTCTTCATGGTAGTATGATAAAAAAAATAATAACCAGTTTTCTTAGGGAGAGAAATCATCTCCTAAATCCCAACCAATATGATTTCCATAGTAGAAGAGATGGCCTAACACAGCTTCTGCTTTTGATGGCATTCTAAATGCTCTGGGGGTGGGGGCGATTATACCGGCTTCATTTATCTTTACTTCAGTTAAGCTTTCGACAAAGTCGACCACAGAATTCTACTGAAAATATTATTTAACATTGTGAATAAATCCTTTCCTGGCAGAATCTAACATAGTGTGACACATGGAGTCTATTCAAGACCAGCAAAAATTCATTAGGGATATCCTCATCGGAGTAAAGTGTTGAGGCCACTTCTATCTATTATTTACATAATTAAAATAAAAATGACATCGTAGAATCTTTGTAGGTTACTCTTAGCTTCCAAAAATCTTCAACTGAATATACGACAGAATAGAACACCAATCTGATCTATACACTGTGATTCGAAAATAAAAAAAAATTACATGCAGTTTTCGCTCGGAAGCTTTTGAGCCAGTCCATTTTTGAAATGAGAAAAGGGAATATTTAAATAACCATAGACTCTTCCTTCAGAAGTACTTCTTGTGACGTCAGGTAATATCCCTGACTTCGATGTAATTGTGGGCAACCGAAGCTGGAGTTCACGCATCAACAATAAAGTTGATATGGCACGCAGTATGTACTCATAGATCCTTAGAACTTTCCAGTCTAGAGATCCTGACACCATGATACTCCCCTTCCTAACTTCACTTAGTTTCATCTTGAATACTGCTTCCCTCTGTGTCGCATTTTACAAAACAAAATATGGGAATTAAGGCATGCAAAGATTGATCACAAAAAAAAAAAAGACAGTAAAACTTTAAAATAAATGGCATGATAGGCCTTGGTTAATGAGATCGCCTTACAAAGCTCAAACTCCATTCTTTCGAACGACGTCGTAAACATGAGATCATTTGTACAATATGGAAATTATGTCATTAACTTCGTCCGAGCTATACCAAGGCTAAGCCTCGCATCATACGCTCCCTACAAAAATCGAGCTCACATCACAAAACATTAAGACACACTCTTTTAATTTCGACTGGTCCTGCTTTAATCCAGGATACTTCGAAATAAATCCAAGAAAATACTTTCTTACCATTCAAACGGCACTTGGGCAAATACCTGACGGACAACCAGCTCTCTAATAAATTTAGACAAACAATTATTCCAGTGGACTATGATATCCCCCACAAAATTTTCCATATGTTGCTCCATGTGTTTGACATAACCTGGGCCAAAGATGGTAGAAACCTACTTACATATGGAAACAAGGTATTGAGGCTAAATTTGACAGTTTGCATAAACGGAAAAGAAAACACAACATCCCATCCAAAAATTAAGGTATTTTTAAAAAATCAAAAAATTCCAACTAGATTATGGCTGGGATATAACAGTTTACTCAACGTAGCTGCCTTCACCTTCTACCACAGCTTCAAGTTAGCCCTGGAACTTCTCTTTGTCCCTGGGAAGATATTTAAACACCTCATTGATCTTGGTGACCAGCTCGGTCTTATTGTTGCAGATAGAGTGATTGGTATCTTTCTTATCCGCGTCCTACACATATTAATCGATGGAGTTACAAAGGAGGTCAGAAATTGGCTGGTAAAGTTGTAGGAATTCTCCAGCGGACATTTCTGACTCTCTTCGGAGGTATGGTAAGAAGCCGAATCCTGCTTCCACACATATGGCCTTCCAGCAGCAACCTTCTCCAGCCACGGTTTGACCACAGTCTCTAGCAGCTTTACATAACCATCTAAATCTAAGATATGGGGTGGCATGACGTCACTCTCACTGGAGACACACCGAAAGACCATCACAGCTTGGATGAACTTGGTTTGCATGATATATGAGATATCACATGGAGTGTAGGCAAGCCACCAGATGTTCTGGGTGTTGAGCACCTGATCCTGGCAGATTAACCCCGGCTCAAAAGAATGCCTCAACTTGTGCAGGAGCCTCTCTGCCTTCCTTAGGTGGTTTTCCTTGGCCTTGGTTGTCAGAATTTCTCCCGTGCGCCTCTTATACAAGCGGTAGCGAAGGTGCTCATTCAGGACCAGCTTCATAGAGGTGACTCTAACACGCATCTCTCTCGCCAACGCCCTGATTCCCTTGCTCAGATCCTCTGTTACTTAGTGTTGTTATCTGAATTCCGGCATGCAGACGCAGTCAGAACGCCTGTTGAGTCTCTGCTGGCCACGGCATTTTAGTCCCCGTTACATCTGTTCATGTCACGTCTTGCAGACTTTACAGTGTTCACAGACCATTCAGCAGCAGACATGATGGTGGCATGATACCCGGTGCGAATCACTATGGTACAAGTAACTCTTTTCCCATATTCAGATGGCTTCAGTCTTCTATGTGAGTCAACTGTTTCTCAACTACAACGTTAATCGTCATGCTTTCTTCCAATGGCGTTGAGTGTTTACCAATACATAAAGTTTTTCCTAAAAAGAATGGAGACACAAAATGCCGCCAAATGAGCCAGAACACACCGTACGTATGTATGTGTATACACTGGTTACCTGAACACGACGAGATAGGTTGTTGTAACCAGCATATACATACATACATGCATACATACACACACACATATATGT
>NC_068987.1:37688324-37689693 GCF_001194135.2 Octopus bimaculoides
TCACAGACCATTCAGCAGCAGACATGATGGTGGCATGATACCCGGTGCGAATCACTATGGTACAAGTAACTCTTTTCCCATATTCAGATGGCTTCAGTCTTCTATGTGAGTCAACTGTTTCTCAACTACAACGTTAATCGTCATGCTTTCTTCCAATGGCGTTGAGTGTTTACCAATACATAAAGTTTTTCCTAAAAAGAATGGAGACACAAAATGCCGCCAAATGAGCCAGAACACACCGTACGTATGTATGTGTATACACTGGTTACCTGAACACGACGAGATAGGTTGTTGTAACCAGCATATACATACATACATATATATATATACATACATGTGTGTGTTTGTGTGCGTATCTGTGTGTGCGTCTTGTGTGTCTGTGTGTATGTGTATATATGTATGCATGTAGGTACGCATGTATGCATATAAGTATGTTTATGTACATACGGACTTCTGCACAATTTCTGCCAACTCCAAATTTGCCCGACAAGCCATTGGTCAAAGTGAGATTATGTTAGCAAACATTTGCTCAAGATACGATTGAATGGGATTGAAACGAAAAACCATTTGAATGTGAAACGAACTTCTAACCACAAAGCCATGTCTAACATTGTTTCTGTGACAAACTCTCACGCTCTCAGTTCTAAATATTTAATGTTCTTCCACTACTGCTTACGCAACATTGAATTCATTTTTGGCTTAATTTCAATTCACACCAGAGTAAACCCATAAGCCGTACGTACAGATTCACATATACATATATGCATGCACACACTATATAGCCACACTATATACCTGCAAGTAACTCTATATATATATATACACATTTGTATAAATATAAACGTGTATACACGCAAGCACGCACATATATACACGTACACGCATGTATTAGAAGGTGAGCGAGTGTGTAATTGGTTGAATGAGAAAGTAGGCTGAGAAAGTAAAAATGTCTGACACAGAGGAAGGGTGCTGGAAAGCAAAGAGTGGTTGTTATGACTAATGGCAACGATAAGTGTTATTAAGATGACTCAAGGTCACAGATTTTGGCAGGAGGATTGCAATTGATGGGAACATATTTCAATAGACTCCGGAATAATCGCTGAAAGTTGACCTTGGCCGGATTTGAACTCAGAACGTAATGGGTTGTTATTGAATATCACAATACTAGCCTAATGTTGATTTTAGCATCCTTCAGATGGATAAAAGACAAAACTGAACTCAGAGGAATTTGAACACAAAACATAAAGGGACGTAATTAAATACAAAAATCTAGTTTTCTGTATCATCAATTTTCGAACTGCCGAGATTGAGCGTACACACACACACACACACACACACACACACACACACACACACACACACACACACA
>NC_068987.1:37689844-37692903 GCF_001194135.2 Octopus bimaculoides
TTGCCGCAGAAACCTGCGTGAAATAGAGAGGAAGTCAATCAAATTCATTGGACATTTTGCAGTATTTAGTTACGTATTCATTCAATACAAAGCATAATCTGCGTTATCGGAACGCTTCTTTATTTTAACATCAATACATTTCTTAGTTTCAAGAGAAGGATTGAACAGGATGAACATACTTTCATACGAACACCAAGCTGAAAGGCTGGCAGTTCAACATTTCTCTCTCTCTCTCTCTCTCTCTCTCTCTCTCTCTCTCTCTCTTTCTCTCTCTCTCTCTATCTATCTATCTCTATCTCTCTCTCGATATATATATATATATATATATGTACCCCTCCTTCTTTGGACTTTTCCATTTCTCCTTTCCGATGAACAGCTGTGCTTGAAACGTTAAACTATCTCCTCTCACCGAGCGTCAAGCTAATATACTTCTTGTGCACATCCTCAGGTTCGTTGTTTGTCTTCTTTTTTCCGTTGTTTAATGTTTATTTGAATTGACTGTACACACACACACACACACACACACACATGCACACGTGTGTGTATATATGAATATGTGTGTGTGTGTGTTTGTGTGTGTGTGTGTGTGTGAAATGTGTGTGCGCGCGCGTATGTGAATGCATACACGCGTATATAGGCGCAGGCGTAGCTGTGTGATACGAAAGTTGCTTCCTAACTACATGGTTCCAGAATCAATCCCTCTGTGTGACATTTCGGGCAATTGTCTTCTACTATAGCAAGGGGCTGGCCAAAGACTTTTGAGTGGAATTTAGTAGACGGTAACTGGAAGGATCCCGTCGGATATATGTAGGTACAGACGGGCGCGTGCGCGTCTTTGTAACTGTGTTTGTGCCCCAACACTGCTTGATGAGGAATACGTTTACGTCTGCGTAAATTTTCGGTTTGGCAAAAGTGATGATAAGTTAAATACCAGGCTTTCAAAAAAATATGTACATGGGATCGATTCGTTTGATTAAAATTCTTCAAGGTGGTGCCTCAACATGGCCGCAGTCTAATGACTGAAACAAGCAAAAGATAAAAGATATATGCATATATGTCAAAATGTATGAGTGAATAAATGCATACGTGTGCGTGTATGCATATATCTATGTATTCACGAGAACATACACGCGCACACACAAAACACACGCGCGCACATGCACAAATATGTGTGTGTGTGTGTGTGTGTGTGTGTGTGTGTGTGTGTGTGTGTGTAAAGTAATTCGGGCAGTAAGTTGGAGTTTGGAAGTCGGATTCAGGGTAAGTCCGCATGCAGGGTGTCTCATAACGAGATGAAACATTTTTAAAATGCGAGTAATTTAGACTGAATTAGGACTAGGCCGGTACTACAATTTTAAGACACATAGCATATATGTTTTTTATCCTTTCCGTTAATTCTTTCAGTCATTGGATTGCGACCATAACGGGCCACCGTCTTGACGGGTTTAGTCAAGCAAATCAAGCCAGTTCTTGTGTTTAAACCTGGTACTTATTCTATCGGCCTTCATTAAAGTGTCATGAATGAAATGAAAGCGAAAAATAATTGCTAAGGTGTTATATTTGAGAAAATTAAGTTCAAGTGACAAAGAGTGAAGTGGATTTAATTAGGAACCTGGTATTAGACTGGCAGGACCGTTAGAAAACCAGACATATGCCTTGCGTTATTCGTTCTTTTCGTTCTGAGGTCAGCTTTACTTTTCACCTTTTTAAGGTAAAAAACAAAACATCCAAATACTGGGGTCGACATAATCGACCATTCTCTCCCCACAAGTTTCTAACTTTCTGTTATTATAAGAAATTTTTAGTTGTCAAGTGAGACAGCTGTGAAGGAAATACCAGAGGAAATATGGAGGTGAAAAGAAGTTTCATGACAAGAAAATCCCTTCAGGTCTGATCCCTTGGTGACCATCTTCAAAGCTCAGATGAAATCCACATTGTGACACTGATTCCCTGTTGGGGCAATGGTACTGTTGCACGCAGTGACTTCAACTGACTCGTCAAAATTCATGGACCAATACATTTCAAGCTCTGTCTTACCTGTCAACGAAGGGGCATCCATATTGTAGCTTGACCTGTTAGAATGAGCAACCAGATATCCAGTAAATCAGACACTACCTTCCCAGAAAACTTGAATAATAGGGTCCTTGACTGTTGGAATGTCTTTTGCCTTTGGTATGCTGGATCAAGAGTGAGCTGGGGCTAAAACAATACCAATAACTATGTTGCTTCTTCTCTGGGTGCTCTTCAACAACTTTAGTTCCTATAAACTAACCAGTTGCATATTCATCGCCAGCTAAGCCATACATTTCTCCTTCCTCGCCAACCTCCAATCTTTCAGTTCATCGCCTCATCTCCATCATTTTGCACATGACACACCTGCATGCGCGCTCACACACACACACACACACACACACACACACACACACACACACACACACACACACACACACACACACACACACACACGTACACAGCAAGCATCCTTTTAAAGACATACCCTACATTTCCATCTCAGATTTGAAAATCCCTGATGAACAGTAAGTGCAGCGATTGCACCAGGTTAGGAGAACTAAAAATAAGTGGTCGGTTCAATCTCTCACTTTTTCTTCTCCCAACCAGCTAACTAAGTAGGTAGGTAGGTAGGTAGGTAAGTAAGTAGGTAGGTAGGTAAGTAGGTAGGTAGGTAATTAAGCTAAACTAAACTAAACTAACTGTATCGACAAATAACTGCGAAAACCGACAAACCACTGGTCGATAATTCAATCACACTAGGAAAACATAACATTTACTTCCTTGTTCATTTTTACATACTGTCGGTTGCAGCAGCAGTAGCAGCAGCAACAACAGCTAACAGTAGCAGCAGTCAGCGGAGAAGAAGAAGAAGAAGAAGAAGAAGAAGAAGAAGAAGAAGAAGAAGAAGAAGAAGAAGAAGAAGAAGAAGAAGAAGAAGAAGTAGTAGTAGTAGTAGTAGTAGTAGTAGTAGTAGTAGACTTATACATAACGGTGAGGATGATAGTGGATAGTGGGTTGGGCCTCTTAGTAATACTGAGTTCAAATTC
>NC_068987.1:37693128-37696777 GCF_001194135.2 Octopus bimaculoides
TCTGCGCTATTGTCACTCTTGTTCTTCTTCTTGTTCTTCTTGTTCTTCTTCTTCTGTTGTTGTTGCTGCTGCTGCTGCTGCTGCTGTTATTGCTGTTGTTGTTATTGCTTCTGTTATTAAGGCGGAAAACTGGCAGAATGATTAGCACGCCGGGCGAAATGCTTAGCGGCATTCAATTTGTCTTTACATTCTGAGTTCAAATTCTGCCGTGAAATTTGCTTTTCTTTCTTTCGGGGTCGATAAAATAAGTAGCAGTTGAGCGCGGGGTCGATGTAATCGAATTATCCCCACCCCAGAATTGCTGGCCTTGTGCTAAAATTTGAAACCATTATTTCTGTTATTGCGTGCTGTTGTTGTTGTTGTTGTTGTTGCTGTTACTTTTGTTGTTGCTAGTGATGCTGTTGCTGTAATTGCGCTGCTGTTAATATCGTTTTTATTGTTTTCGGTGTTGCTATTATTGCTTCTATGGATACAACTGTAGTTGTTGCTGTCGTTGTTGTTGTTGTTACAAACGTTAAAGACCTGTTTCTACATTCCAGCGAATAGAGACGAGATTTTGTGAGTGAGAGGTACACAGTTTCATCAACAGAGATAAAAAAGAAAGAAAGGAACGTGTAAAAGAAAACGGGTTGGTTCGGTGTGAGAATGGAAACCGGTAGCCACTTCTTTCGAGTAGGGGTAGGGTGTGTAATTTTCAATTGTTAAATTTTCACCAGATTATTTTATTTATTTTGTTTACAACAAAGTTTGGCGTTGGAGAAAGAAACGATTATAAGAAAACGATGGTAAACAAATCTCTCTTCACCACCAAACATTGTTTATAATTTTATCATAAGAAAAAGAAAGAACATGTAATATCGATTTGTTATGCCCAATGTTTCGTGAGTTGGGAGTTCGAAAAAAGGTTACAGTCGTGGAGACTGACTTTCAATTAAATGTTATCAATAACATTCAACAAATGAAAACCACCTGGGTCTGCATCATGTGAGGAAACAAAAAGAGCTGCAGCACGTCGCTTTTATGTTGTAGTTTAAGGAAGGCTTGGCAGCTATTTCTAGGAGACTGAGAAACCACGTAAGGGTTTCGTATGTGATGATCCCCATGGCAATAGAGATCAACAAAGACATGCGATTGGCCACAATTACATAACTTTAAATACTTGCATCGTCTTTATTATTAATTTCTAGAAAAAAAAACCCCCAAAAAACAGTGAAAGGGTTTCGTCTTCAAAAGTACATTTAAAAAAAATAATCTGCTGAAATTTTGAAAAACTTCAAGTGGTTGGAAGGAATTTAGCAAGATTCATTCATCATTGTAAGATCGTATGGACTCGCATGTTTACAGTGGCACCTGTTAATCTGATTGAGTATGTGAAGGGGAGGGCGCCCTTGCGTATGTATGTACGCGTGTATGTGTGTGTGAGTGTGTGTGTGAGTGTGTAGTGTATGTGAGTGTGTGTGAGTGTTTGTGTGTGTGTGTGTGTGTGTGTGTGTGTGTGTGTGTGTGTGTGTGTGTGTGTGTGTGTGTGTGTGTGTGTGTTAAAGGACGAGTATTCCAAGCACAATTGTACCATTAACACAATCCACAGGCAGAATCAAAGTGACACAGTCTGTGTCGAGGTTAATTAAAGGTACATTCATATATGGCTGAGAACTCCACAGATGACTGAACGCTTAACATAATACTTAGCTAGAATCAATCGGTATGGCATTATGTGCCAGCTGAATGGCACATCGAATTATATCTATTCTCCATCTGGGGAGTTCAACAGGTACCGCCACCCCAATTTCAGTGATAATGCCTTGGGGCGTGACCATATAATGGTAGGAAAATTAAAATTGAAGTTTGAGAACTCCGATGTAGATCTGCATCACTGACAAAGCAATGCGCTGTGATTGAACCCAAGACCACATGATTGCTTGTAAAGCGAATATTTTAAACACACTGCACGCAGCACCAGCCGCGCGCACACTCACAATCACACACACACACACACACACACACACACACACATACACACGTATTTATATATTTAATCTTTTCCTTGTTTCACTCAGACTGCGACCATGCTGGGGCACCGCTTTGACGAGTTTTAGTCGAATGAATCGATCTCAGTACTGCTTTCAAAGCCTGGTACTATTTTATCGGTGTCTTTTATAGAATCGCTAAGTTACAGGGACGTAAACTCACCAACACAGGTTGTCAAGCGGTGGTGGGGGACAAACACAGACACAGAGGCACACGTAGATATATACGACGGGCTTCTTTTAGTTTCTGTCTACCAAATCCACTCACAAGGATTTGGTCGGCCTGAGGTTATAGAAGAAGACACTTGCCCAAGGCATCACGCAGTGGGATTGAACAAGGAACCATGTGGCCGGGAAGGAAACTTCTTACACACAACCACACCTGCGTCTATATAATATACAATAGCCATGGTTTTGCGTCGGTTGTTTTCGATGAGTGTTCACTTAACGATCAACTAAAGTATCTGCTCATAGGATTCGCATATAAATGGTTGAGTATTTTGCAGGTGCATCTAACCTTAACTCGATTTACATGCAGAATCATCGTGAGAAGGTCGTACCATTTAATTACAGGTTTAGTCCAGCTGATAGACTTCCACATAGTTACCATCTAAAGCTTGACCCTGTAAAATAAAACATTTGCTCAAGAAACCCGGTAGTACGATTCGATCTGCGACCGACATTTGCAAAGCGAATAACGTAAACACACGAACACGCCTGGCCCGTCTTAAGGAATACACACTCGGCAAACGTCCGTAGGCCTCACGGGTCTACCGAACCAATTATGACCAACGTATGTTGTGGGTTGCTGTCAATAGATGAATACCAAGGGGCCCAGTGCATTGATTTGCCAGGAGGTCTATAATGCCGTTAAGACAGCCCTAATGTGTAGAAATACTATGTGTATGTATGAACGTATGTATGAATGTATGTATACTGCATATACAGATAAAAAGACTGATACACAGAAACTATGTTTATATACCTATATAAATATATACCTATATAAATATATACCATATACACATCAAACATTATATATATATGTGTGTGTGTGTGTGTACATATACATATATGAGAGAGAGAGAGAGAGAGAGAGAGAGATTTGTAAATATATATATATAGATGTATACATACATACATATATATATATATATATATATATATATATATATATACACTCACACATATATTCACACACACACATACACACACATACACACTCATACACGTATAACTGGTACGTCATTATCCCTACACCTGGAAAATTCTTCTGCAATGTGCAGCTCTGTGTAAAGTTCATACACGTTGCTGTCGACGCAGTTATTGTATATAGCATTGCTTAATATATATATATATATATATACACACACACACATACACATGTGTGTCTTTGTGTCTGTATTTGTCCACCACCGTTTGAGAACCGGTGTTCGTGTGTTTACGTCCCCGTAACTTAGCAGTTCAGGAAACGCGACAGATAATACCAGGCTTTAAGAAATAAATAAGTCCTGGGGGTCGATCCATTCGACTAAGATTCTTGAAGGTGGTGCACCAGCATAGCCGCAGTTTAGTGACTGAAGCAAGTAAAAGAAAAGAATATATAAATATATATATATATA
>NC_068987.1:37700032-37701184 GCF_001194135.2 Octopus bimaculoides
TGTGTGTGTGTGTGTGTGTGTGTGTGTGAAGGAAAGTCTTATACGATACCGTGTGCCACTATCCATACAGCTTAATAGCAAAGTAATCTCGACTAATCGTCAGACACTGCAGATAGGCATAATAATGATGATCGACCATGCATCCCATTCCTCTCTGTAATGGTTATAGAGTTTTTATTGTATTGCACTTAATTGGGCGATCCTATGAATAGAGGCATTTCAGCTGGGACCAACCTATCGATGTGTAACTTGATGGAGTTTTGGCTGTCATAGCTTGTAAGAGAAACAACCAACTTAGGCTCCCTGACATACATTGAGAAATGCAAAAACATTTTCAGAGGGAAACAAGATCGAAAGGCACTTGGATCTCTGACTACTGCCTGCGATAAAAAGCTAAAGCTAAATTAACTACATTCTAGTAGTTAATTTTAATCGATCAGGGGACAGGCAATTAATCTATTCGTACCTGTACAGTACTCTTAACTGATCCCCAGAAATGTATTGAGATTGAAGCCAATTTGTGACAGAGATTAACTGCTATTGTCAAATGCAGTTTGTCAGGGAGTTATAAGTGGTTATGTCGTCAAATTTGCTGTTTAAAGCAACATTTTGGCAGTTAAGTTTACGGTGTTATGTTATTGGCAAGTCCTTTTGACGAAGTTCTTATGCCTACTCCAATGCATGAAATACTGGTAACAAGAGCGAATGAAAGGAAAAGAGAGCTAATAAGTTGTTCTAAGTCTGTTTTGGTTTACCACATAACTTACAAGAATTGGGTAGTGAAGTTATACTGCAAAATGCAGACTGTGTTTAACATCAGTAAGCGCATGGTGTTACGAGACTTGGTGGGGTCCGTGAAAAAGATCCAGTTTAGGTATCAGAGACCATCTTGAAAATGGAAGGGCTGATCGGTGTGGTGCAGAATATACGGAGAGAACTGGGATGTATTAGGAACAAACGGGTAACCAGACAGATTAACGAAGGCAACAGATATATTGTAACCAAAGTCTTGGGGGATACCATTAAAGCAGCATATTTAGAAAACCAACATATATGAGCAACAAGTGTGAGAGGGAGAGAAAGAGAGAGAGAGAGAGAGAGAGACAGAGACAGAGAGATGTCTTTGATCTTTTACTTGTTTTAGTCATTAGA
>NC_068987.1:37702270-37706557 GCF_001194135.2 Octopus bimaculoides
TATATATATATATATATATATATATATATATATATATATATATGCTTCAGAATGAAGTGTCACCCAAGAACAGAGCAGTAACAAGAAATTGAGTTGACAAGAGAATAGATGATTATTCTATGAACTTTATTAGCTAACAGGTGTTAGTTAATGTAGTGCATAGAATAATTACAACCATGGATATGCACATGTTCATACTCATGCATGTAGTTCGTAGGGCTGAGCCAAACAAGGCACAAGTTGATGTGACAAAAAGAATATTAGAAAATCTATTTCGACGAGGATGAAAAAGGCAACATGCCGGAGAGGATTGGGCACAAAGACTTGCCAAGAGGAAATATTAGTGAAACGTTAGAAGCACATCCTTGAACAAAGAGAGAGAGGGGAAAGAGAGAGAGAGAAAGAGAGAGAGAGGGGAAAGAGAGAGAGAGGGGAAAGAGAGAGAGAGGGGAAAGAGAGAGAGAGAGGGGGTTAACACGTAACAGATCCAAGATTGAAAAGAAAGAATTTTGATGAAACCGTAAAATCTTGAATTGTGGGAAGATTAGAATCAAACAAGGAGAGGGAAGAGAAAGAGAGATAACGATTTTTTTTTAAAAAAGGAAATATAGAAGAGAAACGAAAATGGAAGAGAAAGACAGCGAAAAAAGGAAGAGAGAAAGAGAGAGAAGATAAACAAGAGAAGTGGAGAAGCTGGTCGCTGAGAAATACACATTCGCGTGGACGAAATAGTAGCTCGGTGTTATTATGAAACACAAGGAATATAAAGCGCAGGCAGCAGGTAAGACGCACCTGGACAAGAAACATAGAAAGCTTTCTGTCTCATCAGCTGTTGACTGAAAAATCAAGATAATTGATCTTCGTTCGTATGGCGAACACAAGCCAAAGGCATCTCACTACAATATACAGAGGGTGAAGAACTAGCAAACATGTAATGAGTATATGAATGAATCCATCCATCCATCCATCCATCCATCCATCCATTCATCCATCCATCCATCCATCCATCCATCCATATAAGAGCATATAGCAGCCATATATACTACTCTTTACTCTTTTACTCTTTTACTTGTTTCAGTCTTTTGACTGTGGCCATGCTGGAGCACCGCCTTTAGTCGAGCAAATCGACCCCAGGACTTATTCTTTGGAAGCCTAGTGCTTATTCTATCGGTTCTTTTGCCGAACTGCTAAGTGACGGGGACATAACACACCAGCATCGGTTGTCAAGCGATGTTGGGGGGACAAACACAGACACACAAACACATACACACATACATATATACATATATACGACGGGCTTCTTTCAGTTTCCGTCTACCAAATCCACTCACAAGGCTTTGGTCGGCTCGAGGCTATAGTAGAAGACACTTGCCCAAGATGCCACGCAGTGGGACTGAACCCGGGACCATGTGGTTGGTAAGCAAGCTACTTACCACACAGCCACTTCTGCGCCTATATACATATGCCTATTGTGTCCATTTATGTATGTACATGTAAATATATTCATATAAGAAAATGTAAATACACATATCCCCACATACATATACTTTACCTACATTACCCTCATCACAGCTGTAATAACAATATTAAGCGTTAGCTAATATAACGACGGGCCACTACGTGGACTTTCTATCATCTAGAAATAGCAGTCAAATTTCTCTCAAAACATACTTTACCTTTGTCAACATTGTAGATAATGTAACGTATTTCTAGATACGCAGAGTCAGATTAAAAAGTAGTTTCTGGCAAGATGAAACGGTAACAAAAACACATTGAAACTGTTATAAATGACTAGTGAGACCCGTGAATATTTCACGGAAATGGTAAACCTATTGGGTTATTTCTGAAAACTTTATCCAAAAATCCTGAAAGCGTAGCCTTCGTTGAGTTTGTATGGAAAGATAGTCGCTCATCTGCTACTCACTGAAAGTGAAAGAAATTGGAATACGATCATTGTTTAATGCACTTTATATACTTTATGCACAATTTTATAGACTTAATACACAACACATAAACTAACATTCACTCTTATTTTTCCATTCTTTCTAAAAAAAGAACAAAAAATATCCTGTACATATGATACAACCTTTAGTTAAATTGCACATATCTATCATGTAAATAAGCGTAAATATTTCACTGAATTGCACTCGTGTGCATGCGCTAAGTGATAGGTGATATAAAAAACTTAGTTCAATTGCCACCAATCACCACCACCTTTATCTTCACCAACAGCACCACCACCACCACCACCACCACTACTACCATTATCAACTGTCTCCATCCTTTCTCCTCTCACCCTCTCTCCTCTCACTCTCTCTAACCTCTCTCTATCCCTCCTTCCTCTCTCTATCTCTCTCTTTCTCGCTGCCTTTCTTTATAACCTCACCATCAGAACATCACCCTTCTGCTAAAATTATTACTATCCCCCTGCCTCACGTCATGGACGCTTCTCTCTATCTCTTTTTCTCTATCCGTCTTTTTCTCTCTCGTTTTTACTTTCTCTCACTTTCTGTCTCACTCTTCGCCTAATCCTCTTATTCTCTCTCCTTTGTCTTTCACCTCGCTTTCCTTTCAACTAATCACGTGAAAGCGTTACAATTACATTCCCTATACTTCACGTCATGGACGCTTTTCTGTCCCTCTTTTCTCCTTCCCTCTTTTCTCCTTCTCTCTTTTCCTGTCTCCCTCTTTTTCTCTAATCACGTGAAAGCATTACCGATGGGCTAAGTAACGCAATGACAAGCAGAATTATAAATGATGGTAGCTATATTGCGCACCACTTTACACGGAAACTCTCAAAACAGCTGAAGTGGTACGCCTACCTACTTACCTTGGAAGGCGGGCTTCCAAGATTAAGGTGGGAGATATACTACCTGAGGTAGACCCTGCTTGGCTGATGGCAGCCATAAATATGGGCTTGGAGGATAAAATAACTATCATCCATCTCAACCTGTAAGTAAGACCTTTTATGGATACACTAAATGTAGGGTGCTTGAATGTGTGCGGCTTGGGTCAAACTGGAAACAAGTTCGCTTCCTTATTGACTTCGGTCACATAATATGGATATTATAATTGCCACAGAGTCCAAATTGGGTAATCAGAGAGACTTTACCCCTTTCCTAAATGGCTGCGAGAAATTTATTTCTCCATGCCTAACTGGAGGAGGGAGAAGTGTCGCTGTGCTGCTCAGGAAAAGTTTGGATTTAGAGACAAAAGCAATCTTTATCGACCCGGAAGGGAGGTTGATCGTCCTTGACGTGACGACCGGCAGTGGTAAGGCCTTGAGGCTGGTAGCTGTCTACGCTCCCTCGGAAGCTGAACAGACTGACTTTTTCGAGGCCTAGAGAAATTTCTAGGAACGTCTCACACCATAGTGATGTTAGGTGACTTTAACGCAATCTGCAATGCACGAATAGGTTACGTTGGCTTGTACACGGATGTGGGGGGGGGGGCAACCGTGCTTCAAAAATCTGCTCAGTCGGTTTCAGCTGGCAGATAGGTACAGACTAGATGTCTCAGACACTCCATTGTGGACACGGACTTATAGCGACGAGTCATCTAGATCTTATTTAGATAGGATTATAATTAGGCAGAAAGATAAAAACCTAGATAGACGTTCACAATTTTACTACCTCAGCTACACTGATTACAAATTTGTTACCTGTAGGCTGGACTTAGATAAGTTACATAGACAGGGATCTGGCTACTGGAAACTCAATTAGTCTCTTTGGACTCGTGAGTAGTACAGGAGTCGGATTACTGCTGTGGTTTGTCAACAACACGTTGTGGCGGTGCCATGGGATCTTTTCCCTTGAATAAAATGAGTGCCGTTGTTTGTCAACAATAACTATCAGCAGTACTGTTATTTATGACATCGTTCGTGCGTTTGTACTGGTTTTAGCTTTAGGGTTTTAGGGTTAGGGTTATGAGTATTTTTACCAAATTTGGGGAAAATTTTGTGGCGGTGTATTAAACAGATTTTGACCAAATTTGGCAAATATACTCATAACCTTAACCCTAACCCTAACCCTAAAACCCTAAAGCTAAAACCAGTACAAACGCACGAACTGGAGAAATATCGGGCAACATGTTGGTAATGTGATTCAATAAAAGGCAAACTATTTAATAACACATAAACCTGCTTAATTCACTTTGAATTTATTTCATGTGATGTAAGAATTTTCGCTCTGCAACTGTGATCTGATCGCTAAAATAGTTTCACTGCATTACACAAAGACACACACATATGCATTCACACAAGCATACATATATATATATATATATATA
>NC_068987.1:37707997-37711756 GCF_001194135.2 Octopus bimaculoides
AGAGAGAGAGAGAGAGAGAGAGAGAAAGAGAGAGAGAGAGAGAAAGAAGGGAGACTAAAAGAGTAGAGAAGGGTCGCTGAGAAGTGGATAAAAAACGTAGATAAAAAAAAAAATTGCGTGCTGTTACGAAGAAAAATTAACCTCGGACAACAGGTGAAACAAAGAAGACGCAATACAAACATGGTAAGGTTTTGGTGATTTAATTGGGTTTCATTCAGTTTTCTTTTCCCAGTGCCCCGTTTTCAAGTCTTTTGTTATTCAACTAGAAGTAATCTGTCATTCAACACGAGGTGGTTTATATTACTATTATTATACAAAAGCTAAATACTATGCAAATTTAGTAAATAAATTTGTTATTAGGTTCGCTACTAAGTCTCCTGAAATCATAAGAATCTTTTTGGGGACTTTTGCAGAATACATGATAGCACTTTCCGAGTGGACCAATTTCCCCAGGAACAATCTTTACGATTATGTTCCATAGTCTCTTCAACTCTCTGGCTAGTCCTGATATTTCTCAGTCTTGTCATTTTCTACTATCATTATGAGATGGAAAAATCTATGATCTGACAATGTTTATTCGTTCTGCATTCTACTATCATATTTAGCCTGACTCAGTACTATGATCAGTCTCTATGGAGAAAGCCCCATAAAATCCTGTATCGTATACTATAGCCTCTGGCACATTTTCATACCAGTTTTTCGTCCATTCAAATTCATAAACTTGGCTAACAACCAAATACTATCTTTTACTAACACATTCTTTCTCTAACGCATTCTTTTACTAGCACATTCACTTTTTGTGCTATCTTACTGCACTAACAGAACGGCAGATATTTTTCTTTTACATACATTTTTCATTTCCATACACTGCCTTTAACAAATTTGTTATTATGGCTTATTCTAATTGCTAATTATTGCCAATTAGCTTCTTGCCTAAGGTTTCCATCTCTCAGCTACACTTTCTTCACTTCCATGTCACTTTTGCCACATGAGTTGCCAAATAGTTCTTTCTAGCTTTTTGCCCTGTTGCTCTTGGAATCTTTCGAAATTTTATTAACGTTTTTAATATTCCTAGTCGCAGATAAGTCTTTCCTCACTATTTATAAAGTTTTCAAATCCAAAATTGCAGAACAGATGGCGTTTTCTGCATTTTAACAAATCTCTGCTTTTTCATTTCTTGATATCACTAAGTATTTCAGTAGTGGAGATCAGCTCGAATGTGCTGAGAGAATATGTAATCTGGAGGGGTCAGGGTGAGCTTTTAATTTCCAAAGAGCCTTGGAAACATAAAGACTATACCGGATCTTTGCCCAGTTGAAAGTGGGGAGACAAACAATACGAGACTAAGATACATAGCGTAAGACCTTGTTGTTATACATGCGGTAGTAAAAGTCGCTTAATAAATTCTTATCCCGAAGAACGTAAGAATCTACAGAAGCCGAGAAGAAAAGAAAGGAAAGCAGTGGCAACAAGACCAGCTAGTCCCAGTTTCACAATGCCAGTCACAACTTCGGAAATATCGAAAAAAGGATTCATCGTGCTCATTTCTAGAAACGAGTGTAAAGGGTCTACCCTCCAAACGAAGCAAGCAACAACACCGCTCCATCATCTTATCATGATCAGGAGTAGGTGCAGGAGGACCAAGAAGAGGAAACATTACATAGAATGTAAAAATAAACAAAGAAATAAATCTAAAAAGGAATTGAATTTCAATAAAAAGCGGTTTTACAGTAAGTAGAGAGACAGGTTTACGAAACCCCAGTAGACATATATCAAAGCGTCGTTCAAATTCTATGCGAACTATTTTCGGAATACTCTTTTAAAAGTGAAAATGTCAGTGTTAGTAACGTACCTTATATAAGTTTATAAGTAAATGAAAGAGAACACTTTGGGATATTCCTATAATCCCATACAAAAACATGCCTACACACTCCTTTTGTTTGCACCAGAACTCGAAGAATGACAGAAGACCAGAGTGGCTGGATACTCCGACATAACCTAGTCAGTAGGCTCTCATATGTGTGAAGGCGTGTAACATCTTTACATTTAAAAAAAAAATTACAACTTATTTTAATTTACAAGTTTTATATCTTATATTTATTTCATGTTTCATTAAATATTTAATCTATGACTTCTACTACCTCCTCGCATTTTCCTCTGTTTCCTTATTATAACTTTGTTGGTTCAGCCCAGATGTATTGTAAACCCCTTGTTCTTTAGAGTCCATTGTCTTATTTTATCTCTTGACCATTTCTCCTTGATAAAGAAAATATCACTATCTTCATCAAAAGTGTGGTGAGTTAGAAGAATCTTTAGAAAGTCAGATGGCTTGACCAATGATATATTTCCCCTCTCTTTAGATTCTGATAATAATTCTCACCGGGGTTATTTTGCCTTTCATTTTCCCGGGAGTCGATAAAATAAATCCCAGTCAAGTACTAGGACTTATTTTATCGTCTAACCATCTCTTCTCTAATTTGCTGGCCTTGTGTCTAAATAAAATAAAAACTAACAAGACTTCAACCGAGATTCGAAATCACCTCTCTCAGAATTCCAGATCAGAACCTCTGCATCAGGATATTTCTAAATAAGGTATAGATGCCTCTGTGAACATGATTTAATCAATCTGTATTGGTTGGCTTGTAACAGTTGACGCGATAAACTTCAAAGGAAATGCGTAAATTTTCTTCTCCAAATAGTTTGGTCATACATTCTAGAAACTTCGTTGACAGATTCATCCAGAAGTCCAAACGGAGCCTTGTCTCTCACCCTGTTTGAGTTTCCTTATAGAACATCTGGGGTTTACATGGAACTATGTCACTAAGTTCCATAGGAGGTGTTTTTACTTATTATTCTGCCGAGAACGATATCAGCTACTACTCGAAGCCATGTCATCCAGCTTTGTGGTGAGACGTTCTCATTCTTCCCGCTTAATTTGTTCTCATTAGTAATGAACTCTTTGCATTACTATCTAGCATATCGTACAGTGAAAAAACCTTGTACTTATTCTTTTCAATATCCTTAGAAAGTTGTCCTCTTTATTCAACTGTTGTGTATATTTAAATGTAAATGTTCCAAGTTAATAAAAAGTATGAGAACTAACAACAATATTGGTGTTTCATTAAAGCGGCATACTTTCAGTATCGTTAGTACGCCAGGCAAAATACTTAGCAGCATTTCGTTCGTCTTTATGTTCTGCGTTCAACTGCCACCGGGGTCAACTTAGCCTTTCATATTTTAGGGTCGATAAAATACGTACCAGTTGAACATTGGGGTCGATGTAATCGACTCGCCCCATCTCTAAAATTGCTGGCCATGTGCTAAAATTTGAAACCAGTATAACAGTGATTTCATGCTACTGACAAATCCGAACGAAACCGAAATGCACATCTAACATTCTCACCATTCGCTGCTGTACGATTTTATTCTACTACTATTATATTTGTATTTTAAACACCATATGTTCATAACAGACATTATCTCCAGACAATTTCTGCAGTTAATTTTGTCTTTTCATTATGTATTTGCATTGAGTATAATACACAGATGACTAAATTTTTATGAAATATTGATTCAGTTGCATATAACGAGATATTATCTATTTCAAATAGAGAAGTTCTGAACACATACACACATGCATCCTCATAAAAACATTTATGTACACATGCAAAAAAGAAAAAAAAAACTTTACTCCACATTTCAATGTACTGAGTCCTTCCTTCCATATATATTTTCCTTAAACACTATATTAAGTTAACA
>NC_068987.1:37711766-37725457 GCF_001194135.2 Octopus bimaculoides
ATATGTATGTATGTATGTATGTATGTATGTATGTATGTGTGTATTTATGTCTGTACATATAGGAGTATGTACACACGTACGTGCGCGCGTGCACACACACACGTACACACACATGCAGAACATCTGCTATTAAGAGTCTATTTTGTAGATGCTATGCTCAAGTTGCAGCTGATGTTCAGAAAATATAAAAACAGCAGCTGCTTTAAGTGTTTCTACTCTCATCTCTAATTGTCATTCAAGGAAATAGGAAATGCTGAATATAAATATAAATATATTATTAAGAAAGGCTTTAACAATATGAACTAAAATATAGTGATCTTAAATTCTAAAATACCTTAATTTCTTTCGTAAAAATAGCTGAATTATTTCACTTCCTGCGAATTGAATCGCGTAAACATTGCAAGAAATTAGGATACACCCACGAACGACTTTGAAAGTTTTGAAAGCACGCCTAAGATTTATACGAATTATCTTCCATTTCCAGTCGTGTTAGTCTTCATGCAAGTTTCTCTCTAACCACAGCCTCTTATCTGAACAAAGACTACGCTTTTGATTATATAGTCTTATATGTATTGTTTTAGGAAAAAAAAAAGTAAAGAAAAAAGTCCATATAACTACTGACAGAATTCTTTTGATAATAGTTTTATTTAATCGAGGCTGATCTGGAGCTAAACTAAAACACTCTCCTGATCTTACCACTGCTTGCACTATATTAGAAAGAAACTAAGACCCGCTACAAATATTAACCAAATCATAATATAAAAGATGAAAGATATTATTGAATAATATAGCTCTAGATGCATGAAACCTGAATATATGATTATGTCTGGAATGCCTTTGATCATAATTCTGCACGATTAGGCGGTGATTTAAGGCTAAACAACAAACAACATCTAAGTGAAGGAAACAGATTTTTATCATCGTTGTACCACAGCTTGTTAAACTGAAATATAACTAAATTTTCCGATTTTTTGAGGAGAAACCTTTTCTTAATAATGATATTATTTATACCATTATTCAAGCAATAACATCTATTGTTGCTGTTCTCCGTGTTGTTGTTGTTGTTATTTAAACCCAGATCAATTCTATTCGAACAGATTTATGGTCAAAATCGTTGCAACAGCAGACGTCCCATCAGAGAACAGAGCATTCAAAACCACATTACCCAAAGTAAGCTACTTTTCTGAGACTTTAGAGCAGCGCTTCTCAACCTTTTTTCCGTTGTGCACCCTCAAAAGTCGCACAATTTTATAATTACTACTGAAATTGCATTAATCAGTCAGCAAAAATGTAACGCTTAACAATAATGAAAGTTCAGACTTTTTCCATGCTTGGAAGCATTCATTTTTTAAAGACTTTTGAACGAAGCTCAGAGACTGTATGAATAATTTTACTAAAGAATTTAAAAAACGCATACAATGCAAAAAGTATACAAAGATAAAAATATTAATGCTACCCTTGAGGTTGCTTTTCTGTCGCCAGTTTGGTAGAACGTGGCTGGGGGTGACTCAATCTCAGTCGCATCTTACAACTATTGTCGAACTGCAGTCTTCTTCTTTGTCTATTATAAGAATGCAGAGCCAACGAAAAGACTCTTTCGGCAAGGTTTAATGTTGAGAGGTTTATAATGAACGGCTCAACAGTTTCGTACAGAGTCAGGTATTTGTTCTTCGCCTGTAGCCACGCTTTCACCCGATCTCCTTCGGCAATTTGGATGAAACATTCATCAGCAAGGGCCTGGCAGAGCTCTATTTGAAAATATGCACGTTGTTGGAAGAAGTCCTCCATTGTTAAGGTAAGAAGTCTGTCGACAAATAAAGGGATGTGTAAATGAATGAGATCCTGAAAATGCAGTTGAAAGCTTTCATGCAGAAAAACGAGGCGTTCCACGATGACTGCATGCTCCTAAGTAGTAAGACGCTCTTCTTTTAAAGAGGCGAAATGAGTGAAATCGTGAAAAGTAAGCTGCGTCTTCCGAAGTAAGAGTTTTTTCATTAAATCCGCAATAAGATATTTGGAAGTTACGATATTAATACCATCAAATTGCAGCGACAAGTTTAATTTGTTAAGCTTCTTGAAAATCTCTTCTCGGTATTATATCTGAAGGAGCGCAATGTGGAGTTGTGAATCTTTCCAAAACTTTAACCACTTTGTCAAAAAGACAAACAAATCGAGTAAGGCTATTTCCCATGGACAGCCATCGGACATCCGTTGAATAAAGAGGCGATCGAAATGTTCATCGTGACAGGCTTTCCTAAAGAGTCTGTCTTGAAGTGCTGTTTTTTAACTCTATTAACAGCAGAATTTCACTGAGGTTGTGGGTTCGAATATCCTTTGCAACTGAGTTCTCCCAATGGAGGACACAGTAAATAATAAAAAGATCTCTTTCTGCAGTTAATCTGGCGACTAACCCTTTTTTCTTCCCGACCATAGAAGGGGCACCGTCCGTGCAAACAGATATAATTTTATTTATACTGATCTCATTTTCTTGGAAGAATTCGTGCATTGCGTTATGAATAGCTTCGCTAGTTGAATTAAGGATTCTCTTGATGAACAAAAGCTCCTCTGAAATGGCGGAATCCTTAATGTAGTGGACGAATGTAAACATTACTGAATGGTTTGCAAACGTACTCTCATCAACAGTTAGAGAAAACCTGCTGTTACTCAAATCTTGAATGAGGAGTGTTTTGATGTCAGTCAGGATGTCAGGAATGCTGGCCTGTTTGCCACTTTCAAAGCTTCCAAGGTTGCAGGTTTTGTGAGCTCCTCAGCCAGTGTATGTGGTCGACTTTCTTTTGCAATATACGAGGAATCATAAAGTTTGCATTTATTTCTTTCGTGTTCATTTTTGTGTATCACTTTGTTTATCCAAAATCTAAAATAAAAGAAATAAGAAAAGATATGATTGCTGCACTCAGTACATTTGCGATGAGACAGATGAGTATACATATTTTTTCTATTCAAAATAAATAAACACTTAAGAGAATTTTTGTAGCAAACTCCGCTTCTTATGCAATAATCATACGAGCATGAAAAACATCCCCGATATTTGAAACCTCAGTTAGTAAATAAGTCTTCATTTCCTTCAGCCATGCTAAACGTTTTCTCCTGTGGACTGCATAGACAAACAAAATCTATCGGTGGACCAGATTGATATGCTTTTTGCATTTGGTGGTATCAGTATACAGCAGTGGTTCTCAACGGTTGGCCTGCGCTTCATAAATTTCTGAGTGGACCTGAGAAAAGTACTGGGTATGGTTTGTGCTTAAAATTTGTATAATAAAGTCAGGTTGATTATCAAAAATCGCAACATTTCATTGATTGGAGGACATATTTTCAGCAAATATCTAAATCAATCAGCAAATAATGGCATAATTTCGTAGTTTGATCTATCTTACAGGAGCCAAAAGTGGTTGAGAACTACTGATATACAGGGTGTCCCCAAAAAATAAACTCACACTTCAAATACCT
Source organism: Octopus bimaculoides (assembly GCF_001194135.2). Lineage (NCBI taxonomy): Eukaryota > Metazoa > Mollusca > Cephalopoda > Octopoda > Octopodidae > Octopus > Octopus bimaculoides. The sequence continues at coordinate 37,715,238 of NC_068987.1, forward strand.
TAAGTTCTAATCTGCTTTACAATGTGCTCAATTTTACAAGACAAACTCATAATGACCCCAAAACATAGCTATGAAAAAGGATCTTCATCCTCAGATACTACTGGTGCATGGAAACACGCACTGAAGATCAGTAATAATTAACTGTTGGTCAGAATTCGGGGAACAAAATATATAAAGTATTTAAGTTCCGATATTATGATGATAAATGAAATGTTATCTTTTATATCGGATGTTATTTGATAAATAACTGGATTGCCTATTCTCTGATCAATCACAACTCTTAACCCATCGCATTTTTGGCCCTTGATGTCAATAAATTTAATTTGCGGAGTAAATATGACAATAAGGATAATAAGTAAACAACTAAAATGCATAAAGCATCAACGAAACACTTACCAATAAATGTGTGATCCGAAGAGTTTGTTGATATGACGTGAATTTCTAGCGAATAATCTCTGACAGCAATGATCGGCGCAGTAGCTAAGCCAAACAATATAGAAGTGCGCGCTTAACATACGCACGAGATGTCTCGCGTATGTCTCGCGCGTACGTTACACATCCATGAGACACCTGAGCAAGCCTGAAATATCGTTGATCCATGCGGGGGTGCGTGCTCAACGAACAACCATAATTGTGGTCAATACGTACGTACTTGCGTGCCAATGCGCACGCACTGCGTGAACTTTGTTGTCTACGCTTCATGCAAAACTCCAGTGAGTTGACGGCTGAACAATGAGTAAATTAACAAAAATGAGAAAAACACTTTTCATCGCAAAATTTTCCTGTGCACCCCAGATTTTCCTGTGCTCCCCGAGGGGTGCATATTCACTCCCGTTGAGAAGCCCTGCTTTAGGGGGTCATATAAGGGAGATTTAGTTGCTATTTCAAGATTTTCACTTCGTTAGCTTATCATATGAATGGCATTTTCTATTTTTCTTCGAGGCAAGAAAATGAATCGTCTCCTAAGCTACAAGGCCATGCGCTCCAGCATTAAACAGAACCTGTCTCTATACGCAAATTTATCGTAGGAATTGAACTCGACACTGCAATCTACTTCACTATTCATCAATTCCAAATCACAACAGCTGGAATAGCAGCTTGTTCTCCCCTCATAGAGCTAGATAAACTCTACTTTTATGCCTTAAATATCACAGACCAAACTCAATGCTCCTTTATTATTTACACTTTAAAAAACAGTCATAAAACTGATTGATAAACTTTCCAGTCAATAACACCTTATAACCAATAGCGGCATACTTGTTCACAGTCTCTTCTTCCTTTCACTTTCTCTCCCTACCACTATCATAACAATATACACTTCTTTCCTTCATTTCATCCTCTCTACTCTGTCTTCTTTTCCTTTCTTCTCTTCTTTTCTTTCTCTCATTATTCATACATCCACGCAACTCCACTCAAAAAATTAGGCTCATCCAAACTTTAAAGAGAATACTAACGGTTCTCTTTATCTTCACAACTTCTCTCAAAGCCTCCCAACCACGCCAATTTACATACTTATTATCAATCATATCGAACTTATCATTGTAAAATACTTTGCAAAGGTCATGACCACTGCTAATCTTTCACAGAATATAAAGGTTGAAAAACAAAAATGAATAAAAAGTACGCTATCAAAATATGGTTGTCCGTTAAGTAAAGACTGCGTGGGATATTTGAAGGCAATTTAATTACTAGTATATTACTACCTTCAAATCAATTAAAAGGCTTTATTTCTTTCAGGTCCCCCATGGTGGATTTAATGCTAACCCAATAATGAAATGCATGCAATTATTGTTGCTATATGTGCGGAACAAAGTGGTTTAGAATTTGTCAACTTTTTTAAATGCTGTAAGATTTTTTTCTACACAAAGCTCGGACGGAAATGGATGCTTCTGACGAGAATGCTTCAACTGTATCAAAAAGGGAAAGCATTCTAAAAGTTTGGATGCTATAAGGACGTCACAGTTTAACTAATGGGTCCAAACATTATCGATGATGATCCAAGAAAATCAATAAGGTCCAATGCTAAAGAATTTCTGGTGTCAGAGTAAACTATAAGAACTTTGTTGCACGAATACAAGTCGTATATAGTAATTCATGCCAGCAAACACATTGGAAAAACGTGTGATCCATCCAAGCGGTTACTTGTCAACGTTTAAGAACCTCCACGAACATGGCATGCTTTGGTTCTTCACTAATGTGAAAAACTTCGAGAAAGACCAAAGTCTAACAAGAGAAATGAGAGATGGCTGTGTGCAAATCCTTCTGATATCCCTTATATGATACTCACTAAGTTTCCGGCTGCAGTATTGGCTTTAGGAAAGTTGACTAACGAATGTCATGTCATGCACACCTTTCCACTGAATATTAGAATTAATGCAACTGGGGGGGGGGGGCTGTAATCGGTTAGGCCCTAGGTGAATGAAATACGCAGTGGAAGGCCATACGTGTTTCAACAAAAATCAGCACCCTCTCACAAACTCCACCAAACCCAGCAAAGGATGAACCAGGCAGTCTTTATAATCATATAACACCAAACTTGTGGCCTCCAAAATCATCATATTTATATCACATGGACTGCTAGCATGTTTGGAGCGTTGTTGAGAGAGACAATAATCGACATCCTCATAATACCATAGCTTCACTGAAGTCCGCCATTGTCCAGGCGATGTCGGAAATAAATAAAGACGATAAAGTGTATACATTAACAGTTCCAGACTTGCATTGACGCAGACATCGAAGATGAAGACAGTCATCTTATTAGAGAGCTTATAAAGAACATGTGTACCAATTTTTTTTTTTTGAAATACATTTTGTTTTTGCTAGATTAAGGTTATTTTATTAAATTATCAAATATGTCCTCGCATACCTCTCACGCCCGGTATATTCAACCTCGCTTTAAAATGAATTTTGGTGTTCTGATCACCAGAAACGAATATGAAGGTCTAGCCAACAAAATACTGCAATTTCTAATTGCTCTAACCACAATGTATATGGATCTACTTTAATTTTCTCGTTGAACTGTTTTTTAAAACCAGATGCACATCATTAATACACAAAGGGTACGGTATCTATGATGTGTGGGGTCTATCAAATCTTTCTACTCTTTAAACAATCTTGCAATTTCTTTGTGTTGCTTCTCAGATCGTCTGAATGTCAAATCAAACAATAGGCAAACTAACAAGTGGATCGTGGTTTTGACTGTCTTACAATTACAGATATAGGATTCCACATTTTAACGATATTTAACTGTGGTGTATCTGGTTAGACTAAATCCAAGACAGAGACAGCACATCTGCACTCACCCTGACATATTTCATCTTGATGCCATCTTTATACCTAATTATGGAGCCTGAGTCGGCGTTCCACACATCTGTTCACAGACTCACGTCGTGATCTATGGGTCGGGAGAACACAAGAATTACAGCCAGTGGCACTGGATATTGGCTGGTAGTCACTTTTGCAGAGCAGTACAGACATATTAGAAGCGAGGAAATATGGCATGTGGCTAGATCGCAGTTATGATCTTCCTGGTGAATTCAAAAGATCCCTGACATCCCAGAATTGTATCTGATCGACCTAATTCTAGGTGAAGAAGGGTAAGCGATGCGATTGATGATGGTGGTCAGAAAGACCAGCAGTTGCACATGTGACAGTAAGATAACACTTGAGAACGGAAGATGATAGCAGAAATAATAGGTCACAGTAACTACTGTTTTCAGTCAGCCGCTGTTCAGAATTGTGTGTGTGTGTGTGTGTGTGTGTGTGTGTGTGTGTGTGTGTGTGTGTGTGTGTGTGTGTGTGTGTGTGTGTGTGTGTGCGTGCGCGTGTTGTGGTTATCTTTGCGTTGTACAACTAAGTGTTGATCCTTGCTGAAAAGACTATAGTGCGTGGCTGCAAGGATCTTGAACAGTGTGGATTGTCAACTCCAATACGAACGCTTTGGTATGTGGCAGTACAGGACGGGTGACTGAGCTATGAAATGCGTGACACTACCACCCACCTAAGGGCTTTCTACCCACAGCAGAAGGCTAATAAAAACTCCCCCATCACTATTGCCAAGACCACAATCTGATAAACAAGCACAACACTGGCGTGCAACCACAGCAACAGCAGCAACTAGAATAGTAAAATCAGCAGTAACCACGAAGTCAGTGACAATAATACCAGCATCAGCAAGCAACCAAAGCAGAACCACAGCATAACAGCAAGCATGAACAGAATCATCCAACTTCAAACCATTACGAGTCATAATACCCCTTCGTCCAGATCACTCAAGTATGTCCTGCGATGACAGTAATAACGATGAAAAATGTATTTTTAAAACCTGTGCCCGAAAGAGAGGAGAGCAAAAGGAATACAACGAAACATACCTGCCATCACAAAAAATCTGAGCTATTTGAACGAAGAAGACACGAAGAGAGTACGCACCAACTCCACAACTCCCTGAGGACTACTACAAAAATATTAAGACTGCCAATACCACACAATAAATGCAAACATAACATAGTTTACACTCAAACCAACAACTAAAAGAACATGTGCAAAGAAATGTTATAACTACAGGGTCACAAACAAACAATTAATGAACCGTATACATCAAAACAAACAATACACACAACTGTAACATCACAGCAACAAATAATATACAAACAAATAAACAGCTCATAAAAACAATACAAGAAACTTACTACAAACAAAAAACAAGACATCCCAATAGAAGAGGAAATTTTCGAGGGACAATAAATAAAAGAATAATTATAAATCTTATAGTTAAATGGAAAGACTGAAAATATCTCCTTCCAGATGAAGTCGTCTTTCTTAGTTTCTCCCTTTCATTCACAACTATGCTCAGAACGAGCAGTGTGAATGCGTGTGGCCTGGGAGCAAGGCTACATGCTCGACGACAGCTCACTAGGCATAGTTGTGTTGGCTATCAGTGACATCAGACTTTATTTCTGAGCAAGGAGTCTTCTCACAAGTCGTTGATGGCCACGAAAGGTATGTAGTTCAAAGGTGATAGAGATCAGATTCAAAATGTTTCAGAAAAGTCTAGACTAGCTCTCTGGACCCAATGGTAAGCCGCTGGCGCTGGAGAGGACAAGTAGCGAAAGCAATACCTTTATATTAGAAGCCGTCTACGGTCAAGTCAGGGTAAATAAGGTGTATGGGCATACACCGTTGTAGAGCATTGTACATTCACCATTCATTGTTATATTCTCGGGTCCATCCGTTCGACCTGTCAATCAGAGTTCCAGTCAGTCCCCATCTCCGTGAGATACCTCTTCCTCTGCCGTGATCATGTGGCATGTCGTCAACATGAGCAGTCAACTCAGCCGCATCTCCATTGAAGAGAAGACGATAAACAGGGTGTAATTAGGGAAATCGTGCAACATAGCGAAATACTCTGAACTGCCGCTCGCGTATCATACAAGTAGTAGGATGCATCCTAGTTTCTGAGTAGTCTTTGGTTGGCTATGAAATCCGGCCAACGGCAATTCATTGTTCTGCAAAGCGTCCTTGTACAAAAGGACTTCAGGCAGCTCGCAAGGGTGTCGGATAGTACCCAAGTCTCACAAGTATAAAGTTGGACAGGGAGGACCAGATACCTAAAGACCCGAATCCTTTTTCCTTCTGCACAGATATCGACAGTGACAAACATCCTTGTCCAATGATTCCACGACTGCACCAGTTCGTCCAAGTATTTTTAGAAGTTCAAACTCGCAGCAAATGCCGCAATGAATCTCACTGTGCAGAAAAGTGATGCAGCCAACAACTTCGACAGTCTCACTCACAAGTTCTCTAAGAAGCCAATGAAAGACTGGATCTTTGTCTTGATTCAAGAGACTCTAAGAAGCCAATGAAAGACTGAATCTTTGTCTTGATTCAAGAGACTCTAAGGCCAAGTGGTTCCGCTTCCTCATTCAGTGAAAGGAGAGTGCTCCTTAGAACATCCGGACAGCAATAATAACTGCATTATCTGCAAAATTTAGGTCTGCAATCTTCGTTTCGCCAGTGAGTGTACCTCAACTCGCTCGAGCTTCTGTACGGCCAGGTATCCAAGGTACAACCCTGACAGACCCGCATCTAACTGAGAAAAGGTCAGATATTGAGCCCCCAATTCGAACTGCACCTACTGTTCCGGTGTACAAGCCCCAATCAGCTTAGGAGATCTATCTCGCAACTCCAAAATCCTCAATAGTACATCTCAGTCCATGAGTCAAACACCTCGCAGAGGACGACATATACTGCAAGCAATCCTACTGAAAGCTTGACTTGCCTCCAATGAGTATACCAAGAGCAAGGATTCTTTTAATAGTTGATTTCTTTCCCTGACCGTTCCGGCCACTGAGACACAATCAGATGATTTCGCACTCTGTTCAGGATGACCCTGGCAAAACCTTACCGTGTATTGAGAGGAGTGTAACAGCCCTATAATTGCTGCAGTCGTGGAGATCGTCTTTACCTATCCAGAGTGGGATAATTATATTCCTCTTCCAGTCAGACGATATGATACCGCTACTCCAGATTGATTAAACGACCTGCCACAAGAACAAGACTTCAGCAGGCCCACAAACAATGGCTGCCTTCTGGTACTTCGGCTGATCTACCGCCATACGAACGTCGTCTTCGGACAGCAGATCACAGCTGATTGACTAGTCGATCGCCAATGCCGAACAGGTATCCTGCTGTTCAGATCAGTACTAGGTGACTCCAGCTTACACAACTCTTCAAATACGATGCCCAGAGATCCACCATCTTTGGCTCTGTTACAAGAGCGCCATCAGAATCTAGGGCTCCAGATTACCGAGGAGGAGGTTTCACTCCACTGAACATAGTGATTACTCAGTAGGCAGTACGTGAGTCGGACATGTAAAGCCGACTGTCGACCTCCTCGCAGATTTCTTGGGCTTGATTTTCCTTGCTCTGATTACCAGGATGTTTTGCTCACGACCCTGCAGCTTCGCTCCACCAATGCGAGCTCCAAGGAAAGGAAACATTTCCAGGACCGACTTTGGAAACCAATACATTACCTAGCAGTCGACAGTAGGGTGTTCCTGTAAGTTTCTCACATTTCCATATGATCAGACGAGGAGTCAGCCCCAGGTAGCTCAGATCCAAGATGCTACAAGTAAGTCTTGCTTATAGATGTTTTCGATCTAGTTTGGATTCTTTGCCATCAAATTTGATTGCAAAGAATTCAAATTTGATGGCAACGAATTCAAATTTGATTGCAAAGAATCCAAACTAGATCGAAAACATCTATATATTGTTGTCTTTGCACTTGTTGACATCCAGAATGGGACTGGTTGCCTCCAGCCTCTTTAAACATCGATCACATTCTCAACAGTCCGTGGTCGATGCCCAAGAAACTAGCACTCCAAAAAACCTTACAATTCTCTGGATATTTCTAGCGGCCAGCTACAAGTACGCAGTTGATCTCTTTTATCACACGGTCAGTATTAGAATACCAAGTCTAGTGATGCAGCTCAGGACGTTGGCACCAGGAACCAGCAATGCGCAGTCCATGGGTTTTGACAAAGTCCAGGTGCATCACGCTCCTTTCGTTCCTAGTACTGGATCCAAAAGGGTCAACAACGCTCTCATATCCCATTATGTCAACCCCGACCAACAACGTGCACTTGTTGGGGATACTCTCCACTACAGAGCACAGCTGGACGTAGACTATATCTCTTGCCGACCTGTCACTCATTGCAGTCGGAACATACATAGGCAACCAAGAAAATGACAACCAGAAAATGCCGAATCTTCTGACACATGGTACGCTAGTTGATAGATGTTACATCTAATACCACTGGAACCAGCCAGTCGGCCACTACAACTACTACCCCACCAGCATGCCAGAGTATCCAGTCCATTAATAGGTGTAGCCACCGATTGAGAGATCACCCCTCCCTGGCCGATGCACCTGCGAAACGGCTGCCATAGCAACTCTAAAACGGATGAGTTCCAAAGACAATTTAGGGGCAAACGGTAATCATCCTTCAGAAAGAGAACATTCCAGGCCCCTACTGGAATAGGCTTCCTCGAGTTGGATCGAAATTTCCCACACCTTTGCACAACTCAAGAGACAACCCTCAAATCCATCCTGTACTTCAGGATTTTCCCTGTTCGGCTGGTGGCGGTCGTGACGGCTTTGTCACAGTAGTTTCATACAACGTGCCTTGGTGAGTTTGTACAAGAGGTTGTTGCTGTTGAGGGTTTTGCGAGGCTGGAGTGTAGATCCTACCTCGACTTCTTTTAGTCTCCTTTTACAGCACACAAAGGAAATGTTGGGCCTATTCTTTAGAATGCCGGCCCCCACAGAGCATATCTAATAATATCGTAAGAATTTTGACATCAGATTTAATCTTGCTGTCTCACTTCATAATTCAAACTACACACTGATATCACATGATCACGTCACGTGATATCTGTGATCATGTGACCGACCAGGTTATCAAATGTTGTTACACATCGCTGGTTACAATGCACTTTGCATTGTTTCAGCCTTCAAATGACGTCACACCGCTGGCTAGGCGAGCAGGCTAACAATACCCTCTGATCGAAGGGGAACTGGAACAATGTGAAATGAAGTGTTTTACTCAAGAACAAAACGCGCCACCTAGTCAGGGAATCGAACCCACGATCTAACGATCGTGAATGCAACAGCTTAACCACTAGGTCACGTACCTTCGCACACATTCTGATATATTTGCTAAATATTCTTATTGTTTGGATCAGAGTATCTACGTCTTCTTCAGTTTTCGTATACAGTTTGAGGTCACCCCTATATGGCAGATGATTAATTTTTCAGCCTGGATTTGGCAAACTCATTGGCACACTTCACTTTTCTTAGTATGCATGTTAACGGATTAATGCAATGACTAAAAGTAATGGAGAGTGCTAGTATCCTTGCAGATATTCACATTTCCTAATATTTCGTATCCATTTTTTAGTTCTACTCATTATGATTTCATTGCATTTTCTAAAATAAAAATACGCTAATCTTCTCATTGACCCCCGAGTATCCTCAGACACTCTCAGGGAAGTGTTGAACATTATCGTAGGCTTTTTTTGTAACCTATCCAGCCAACGTTAAGTTCTTTTTTATTCGTGCCTCACTTAATATCATGTTCTGAATATACAGTGGATTAGCGGTTCCTCTTTATATCTTTTTGTATCCTCTCGTAATAGATTCTCCTCCATGTAACTGTACAATTCATAATTTCCCTAATGTTCATTCTCACAGATCAGCTTTTGGCAAAATTTCTTTTCATTTCTTTTAATGAGCATGTTCTGCTGGTATTAATTTTATTTTATTCTTTGTTAAGGCGACGAACTAGCAGAATGTTATGCACGCTGGACAAAATTCTAAACAGTATTTCGTCCTTCATTACATTCTGAGTCCAAATCCTGCCGATGTCGACTTTACCTTTCATCCGGGTCGATGAATTAAGTAACCTTTTGAGCATTGGGATCGATATAATCAAATAACCCCCTCACCACAAAATTTCCGGCTTTGTGTCTATAGCAGAAAGGATTAATTTATTCTTTTTTCATATCTAGTTGCTTTACTTGATATTGCCTTAATTTTTTTTGCTATTTACCTCTTATTTGGGTACCTGTTTCTGTGTTTTTCTTTCGCTAAGGATAAATGCGTTATTGCATTTATCCTTCTAAGGTTGCGTTGTTCAACTTCATCTCCAAGTCGAATATCATGTCGTCAGATAGCCGAGAGACTGGGCGTCTCAACTGAAAGAGCAGAAAACATTATGACAAAAGAACTTGGGCACTCAAAGTTTTTGCAAGGTGGGTCCCTCTCCTTTGGAATCCTGAACAGAAACGCACTAGGTGCACTTTGTCCACGAGTAATCTGGACCTGTTTGAAGCCGATGAAGAGAATTTTCTTGCTCGTTTCATTACTATGGACGAAAGTTGGGTTCATCACTACCAGCCTGAAACCAAAGAACAATCAAAGCAGTGGAAGCACACATCTTTTCCTACCCCAAAGAAGGCCAGGATCATTCCTTCAGCTGGCAAGGTCATGGTGTCAGCTTTTTTGGATTCTCAAGGTGTCTTGCTGATCGATTACCTTGAAAAGGGTCACACCGTGACAGGGCTGTATTATTCTCAGCTACTGAAATGCCTCCGAGATGCAATCAAAGAAAAAAGGCCGGAATGCTCACCAGAGGAATCCTTTTTCCTCACGACAATGCTCC
>NC_068987.1:37725872-37726803 GCF_001194135.2 Octopus bimaculoides
ATATATATATATATATATACACATATATACGACGGGATTCTTTCAGTTTCCGTTTACCAAATCCACTCATGGAGCGGGACATGCATTATATTGAGCGTCAATGTATATGTATGGGAGTATATAGACTTGACTGTATTAGTGTTATCAAACGACAAGTTTATGCGTCTGCTGACCGCTATGTGATTGTTGTATATGTTTATTTCAGAGTAAATGTTGATATAATTGCAGACAGCAGGTTACACGGGCGAACATGTGTGTATGTATATGCATATATGAATATATGTGTGTATGTGGGGGGGACATATATATGTATGTATGTATGTATGTATTCTACAATAATTACAATTCTATATATAAAATTGACGCGGTTCATATAGAATTACATTATACGAGATACTAAAAGACAAAGTTTATAAATATAATATTAATAGGGAATTTTAAATTTAGAAAGAACAGAAACATATCTGCCACAAGGTTTCTTAGGTTTCAGACGACCACGCACAGCAAAACACTTGTTTGTTATAATGCATAGGAAATATGGCTTCAAAAATGATGTCGTCGACGACGATGGCAAAAGTAAAAGGGATAAAACCTACTACTACTACTACTATAAAACCTACTAGTACATCAGCAGCAGTGACAATAGCTACAACAGCTGTGGTGATACAGTTTCTTAAGAGGTTAAAAGTCTTGAGAATTGCTTTTAGTTTTGCGTTTAAGAAAAATGTTTCCTCGGAAGGGAGTTGTCCTCTGCATACTCACATATATAAACATGTACATACATACATACATACATACATACATACACACACACATGCATGCATATATATATACATACATAAACACACACATATATATATATGCATGTGTGTGTATCACTTTCTCTCTCTCTTTATCTCTCTCTCTCTCTCTCTCTCTCTCTCTCTCTCTC
>NC_068987.1:37726813-37727088 GCF_001194135.2 Octopus bimaculoides
TCTCTCTCTCTCTCTCTCTCTCTCTCTCTCTCTCCCTATATATATATATATACATACATGCATAAGCAAATATACTTAGAATGTATCCATACCATATGTATATGCATTAATGTTTATATACTAATTTTCCAGCATGTTATACTTCCCTCTCACACTTTTTTCTCTCCCTCCCCCTCTTTCTCTTTCTTGATATACTTATATATACATACACAAAAACATGCACGAATATGAGTGTTCACACGTGTTTGTGTGCGTGTATATATATATATATATAT
>NC_068987.1:37728087-37728726 GCF_001194135.2 Octopus bimaculoides
GAAATATTGCATTTCTAAATCTCTCAGAGAGAGTTATGCAGTAGCATCACGATAAAGTGAAGGTTTGTTGCCAACTTAATGTGGCAGTTCCAGGAAAGGGAAGAATGCTACTGCTATTTAGCCCCAGGAAACACCGTTTCCAGTTAGCTACGTGACACAAGCGTACGGTGTCCTTAAGTTTTCAAACAGGATAATTTTCAAACATCTCCCCTGTTTGAAAACTTATGGACACAGAACACTTGTGTCATGAAGCCAACTAGAAACGGAGTTTCTTGGGGCTAAATAGCAGTAGTATTCTTCCTACTACTATAAAACCTACTAGTACATCAGCAGCAGTGACAATAGCTACAACAGCTGTGGTGATACAGTTTCTTAAGAGGTTAAAAGTCTTGAGAATTGCAGGGGGACACTGCTGACCTCCCCTGTTCGAAGGTTATAAAGGACACAGGTTTCGTGTGTCACATAGCTAGCTAGAGGCGATGGCTTCTTGGAGCTAATTCACGGCAGCTTTCGTCCTAATTTTGGGACTGCCATGTTGGCTTGGCGATAACTATTAATTTCCAGTACCGCTGCCGTAGTCTCCTTTAGAGAGACTTAGAAATATTAATAACTCTATTTCTGAAAACCAGTGGATAGATT
>NC_068987.1:37729299-37738176 GCF_001194135.2 Octopus bimaculoides
TATATATATATATATATATATATATATATATATATATGCATATGCACACATACACACACACATTCATATAAAAAACACCAGAACCGGAAATAATTTTACATTGATAAACAGAGTTTCCAGTCTGAGTATGACTGCTAAGGAAACGAATACGATTCGAATTCATATCAGAAATATTAATATTGTTGTTATTATTGTTCAAAGAATAGTTAATAATATCACTGTAATTATTTTCATTAATTGGATTTGTATTTAACAACTTATGGTTATGCGAAGAAATGATTTGTGAAAGGTTTTTGGTATTTGAAAAACCTATCCTAATTCGGTGTGAATTGATAATGTAATGGCATCTGGAAATTTTTTGGGAAAATTCTTATATATAGCTTCGCGAAATTGATAAGGGAGGCTGGATTTTATCTGCTCATCAAATGGAATGATCAACCAAACTGTTTTACTAGAACACACCTTAATATTAGTGTAATTATCATCTTTAAAAGTCCTAGACTTATTTTTATTACGTATAAAGAGATATAAAGAATGGTTATCTCACTTACGCTGCAAAATTACATTTTTCGATTTATTGTTGTTATTCGAAATAAAATTTATATTGTTATTACCGTTATGATGTGTTTTGATGTCCTGATGAATAGAGGCAGAATTAATGCCAGTGGGGTTAATATAGGTAATTTTTTTCGTTATAGCCTGCTTTAAGTTAGGCAGAGTTATAAAATTCGGCTTTATCGTTAAAGATATCAACATTAGTAGATAATCTAGAAAGTTTAAGTGAAATATTTCTAAGTTTCTTGTAATAGTCTTCGGATGATTCCTGAAAAAGCTAATATATTTTAAATTAGTTGAGGGTTTACGGTATGGGAAATATAAGTCATTATATAAGTTAAGGGTAATATCCAAAAAGTAGGCTTTAGTTATATCATAATGTTTAAACCCATGTTTAGGAAAAATTTAACCAACCTAGTTTTAAACCTTTGTAATTTTTGGTTAGAAACATTTTGAAGGTAGAGTAGGCAATCATCACGGTATAAAACTCCATTGATGTTTGAGAATTGATCAGCCATCTCATAAAGGATATATATATACCGACCAAATCAGCCAATTGTGCTGAGTCAGAAATTCCCATCGTGAGATCAAAACCGTCAGGCGTGTCTTTTCGTATTCGTTTCCTTAGCAGTAATTCTAAGACTAGAAACTCTGTTTATCAATGTAAAATTACTTCCGGTTCTAATATCTTTTTTATATTGGTAGCTCATCGTCTCAGTAGTCAAAAAGAATATCTAACCATTATTCTACATTTAGACATATCAATAAACGCAACAATACTGGGCTTAGTAAATTCATTTGGTCTCTAAAGTAACATAAACAATTCGGTTTGAAATGGAAAATTCTATCTAAATCCTTCCCATATGACAAAAGTAAATCTGTTTGCTCTGTAACGAAGAGCAATTTCTCATCCTTTTCTCGGAGAAAACTCTTGTAAACACGTTTAAAGAACGCGTTTATCGTTGTAAACTTCGACAAAAACATACCTTCAGTTCCTGTAAGAAATTTCTACCAATCCATAAAATTCAACCTTTAACTGTCTTCTTACATTTCATTTCCACTGCATATGTTTATATCCACGCTTTTAAACTTTATTCCCATTCATCTATCACACTACGTTTTTTCACTCATAATTTTCTGTTCATTTCTTTTTTTTTTCTCCTCCTTCTCTTTCTCTAAATTATCTTTGACGTTAAATCTATTAACGGTTTTTAAAAAAATAACTTACTAGCGTTCTCCTCACATCATATACTTACGTACGCATTAATCACGTTCGGTTAAAATGGCTTATTGATGTGTCGTGTTTCTCTTTCTTTTTCCCCGACGAGATGATTGCATTGTTTTACATCATTTGTATTCCTTCCGGAATAATCTCAATACTTTTTTCGAAACATATGCTGGAAGTATAAATGATTTGAATAACGCATGCGTTTGACTCCATTCTTAATTTATCCAAGTTATACAAAAGCATTTCACTTAACACAGGAATTTCTACCTTTGTTGTTGTTGGCACTCGGTCGCTTACGACGTCGAGGGTTCCAGTTGATCCGATCAACGGAACAGCCTGCACGTGAAATTAACGTGCAAGTGTCTGAGCACTCCACAGGCACGTGTACCCTTATCGTAGTTTTTGGGGATATTCAGCGTGACACAGTGTGACAAGGCCGACCCTTTGAATTACAGGCACAACAGAAATAGGAAGTAAGAGTGAGAGAAAGTTGTGGTGAAAGAGTACAGCAGGGTTCGCCACCATCCCCTGCCGGAGCTTCGTGGAGCTTTAGATGTTTTCGCTCAATAAACACTCACAACGCCCGGTCTGGGAATCGAAACCGCGATCCTATGACCGCGAGTCCGCTGCTCTAACCACTGGGCCATTGCGCCTCCACTCTACATTTATAAGTAGGTTGTAATATCCTTGGCACTTATGTGAATTTTTACTACCTTGGATAAGACAGTCGTAACATTACTACCTGCTTTTATAGCAAGTTGATGCAGGTAATTTATCCCATCCCCTCCGACTTTTAGTTCATGCAATTGAAAAAAGAAAACTCATTATTTATGAGATGACCCAATAAATATAAGACAGAAAAATATGAGATGCCCACAGCGAGAATGTTTATGAAGATAGTGGTGCAGAAGTGGTATTGAAGTTGTTGGTATCTTCGTTGTTGACGCTGTTGTTACTTATAAGTGTCAAACAGAAACAAATTGGCAGTACGTTTCAAATATCGACATTTCTCTTTTTGCATTACGACATTTCCCCCCGCTCCCTCACTCACCCTCACTTTCATCTTCGCTTCCACTTTCACCTCTACTCTCAGTCCCCAACACATTTATCCCCATCTTCACCTCCCACCAACTCCACTTCTGCCCTCGTCTCTACCTCAAGACTATCTTTATTCCTACTTCCACCATTACCTATTTCGTCCACACATTTCCTTCCACTGTCTTGCTACTTTGCCTCCGTTGCAACCCTTTACCTTCCATTCCTTCATAAGATCTTTTATTTAAAGTAAATATCTATGTACCTTACGTCGACAGGACAGCAAATATTGTGTGTTACAGAAAGTGTCATATAGATATCAAGTTTGGCATCTCTATATTTTTTATATTCAAATCTCTATTGTCCAGGTTACACACTGTACTTTATAACTTTAATCTGAATTGTGGTTACTCAGCGGTACAAAATCCAAAAGTGTACCACTGTCATTCACTGTTTACTCTGCTTTAAAGACTGAAATCGCAGCCACTGGTTGAAATTGTTAAACGTAATGCTGACTATACATTTGTGGCCCTGGACATGGGTCAAAGAAACGCAAGACTCAATAAAAGATAGAAGACATAAAGTAAATCCATGGCTAGAAGTGACTTTTGTGTCGCAGTATGGGAGGGAGATCAAAACGGGCGTAAGAAAGGTAATTTGTGATCAGGAAGAGCCAAAATGAATTTACGAATTCTCATGACTCCCGAAGGCTACGGAGCGATGCCATTACTGTACCCCGTATAAGGAACTGAGAAAAACAGTATTGGATGTATGATATAGGGTAAAAACCCCGTTGTCAAATTTGTCAGAGTAAATCTCACCGAATAACGGGGAAGATTAAGCCAAGAAAAGGAGCCCTCTCCCAGTTTTGAGATCATCATCAACCAAAGCTCTGGAGGTAGCAAATAGAGTATCTTTAGGCCCAGTGAGCAAATACATCGACCACTAACAGTACCAACCTGTACAATAACAGGATGATACTGTGAAGATGTGGTAGAAATATAAATGATGAAAATGTAGTATCACATCTTCATCGTACGTTGAAAAAGATATTTACAGATGAGAATATGAAGGGAAAAAGGAGGAATACGCAAAAATGACTTGACATAAAACAAGGAAAGCAAGTTGGGAGGGAAAGAGTTCTAAACGACAATGAAACCCACACTCAAGTAAAACGGTAAAGAAAATGCAAAAGACAAAGCGAACTAAGATTCACCGTTTTTCGAAAATTAAACAATTAATAGACAAACTTACGCATCTCTTGACACAAAATATATAACTTTAAGTTTAATTAATTCACGGAAGGTAAAATTAAAATTATGACTTTATATTGTACTTGAAAAAAAAGATACCCGTAAGATATTGGTGTTTTTCTAAACAATGAATTTGGTTGCACTTGAACGTAATTTGAAAAGTCATTAAGTATCCAATTGAACCTAATCAGAAAATCTTTCATGTCATATTTCAGTAAATTGTATATTGTTTTAATTATTTTCTATTTTATTGTATGCTATTTTATTTCGGGGTCAATATGTGAGTAAATACATTGATATGTGTATATCTATGTATTTGCGTGTGCATGCGTGTTCATGTGTGTACATGTAAGTAAATTTATGTATACGTATGCATGTATATGTATATATATATATGTGTGTCTGTGTGTATATGTGTGTGAATGTGTGTGCGCGCGTGTGTGTGTACAAATGTATGTATACGAGGTTCATTTTAGAAGGCTTCAGTTATTTTAGGAGAGACTGTTATAATCTGTACTAGATCTACTAATTTTAGTATATCTTTACTATACATCCAATAAGTTGACCTGCCAACTTTTGTTATTTCCAGATTGAAGGAGACGGCTGCAACAGTATTTTGAACGCACCACACTAAACACTGCTTATCACAGCTGACTAGTCTGCAGAATGTAGTAGGGACGTTTGGAAGCTCGATATGCAATAATGCTTTGTATTAAATAAGCAAAAAAACACTACAGAAACTTATGGAATGCTGCAGACCGCATGTGAATTAACTTTTTGACTGATGCATGAGGCTTAAGGATGGTAGAGATTGGTGAGAGACGAACATAGATGTAAGAGGGAAAGCAGGGTTAGAATAGAACTGGTTGAGAATATTCACAATCTTCTGGATGAAAAGCGTTGCGTGTCTATAAAGACAATTAGCACACAATTTGGAGTTTGTGTGGTAACTGCACACATAATTATTCATGAATATTTAAACATGTAAAAATTTCGTTCCCAGAGTACTCAGTGATGAGCATCCTGATCATCAACTACTTCACAGAGATGAGCATCAAAACTGCCCTACAGTTCAGAATTAACATATGGTTCACTTTGTGACCGTTCTTGGTTGTTCCTCATGCGGAGGAAGAACTTCAGGGGGAGCTGTTTTGGAGATGAAGAAGGCTGTAACTAAGGTCCTGGACACCTTCACCTTAGAAAACTGCTATGGTGTCTTCACGAAGTGACTGGAACGCTACAAATACATTGGAGCCAGAGGATCCTATTTTGAAGATTAGAGTTTTACACTCCTTTGAAATTAGTGAATATCTCTTCTGAAAACGTCCGTCCTTCCATATATTGTATAACAGTTTTTAAATTCCTTTTGAAATTTGTAAATGTATTTTTGATTTTCAAACTCTACATTATCCTTTCTTTCTATGTAAGCCTTCGTGAAAATTTTGCATTTTTATATTTCTATAAGCCCTTTGTGATTAATAAAGAAAGAATTATTATTATTCATTATTATAATCGTTGATGAGTTGTTGTATTTCAGTATTGGTGTTGAAGAATTAGGAACATTTTATATCTTCTATACAGCAGTTTTTTTTCCTGTTCTTAATATGTGCCCTTAGTTTGAATTGTGGACATTCCAGATTATTGTTTCTGGCTAAATCTAGTACACATATTTTCTTCAGTGCACCCGCTTACAAATTAAAATAAAGTTTTTCAAACATTGCTTCCAAATTTTTACTCACTGTTCCCAAGACTCGAATGATAATTTGCAGGATAATGATAGCTTTAATTTCTTTCGGCCAGTATTTCAAGATTTCAGGATTTCATACAATTTTTAATGGACATACTACGCCTGTTTCAATATACTGTTTCCTTTCATATTGTATGCAGTTTTGCAGTTTGTCTAGAAAACTCCCACAACAACCTCACTTTGTCGATCTCGAGCATTTCTATTCGCACAAAATGGATTTAACCCTGTCCTGTGCATGCAAAACCAAATTCCTTCAAAACTCCCAGTGAATCAACTCAGCAGTCTTATCTTGCTTCCACTTTTTATATTCATTCCGAGACAATGACTTTCCGAGACAATGGACTTTCCGATACAAAGTGAGTTGTAGTATCATCTGAATCATCGTACTTTCTATATTTGAGCGAACAGTTCTACTGATTTAACATTCTTTTGATCCAAGTTTTTCTTACGGCCTGTTTCTGTGATGCTAAACTCTTTCTCTTGGTCTCTTTATTCATTGCTTCTTTCTATTTAACTCGTAGCTAGTTGCCCTTGCGATCGTTTATCTCTTTAGTATTTCTTTAAAAAACGTAATGAAATTTCTTCCGCTTTAAGTTTCATTTCCTCTTTTTCCTATGTTTCTGTTTTCTCTTATTGGATTTTACAAATTCACTTAATAGTCTACCTCCTTAAGGAATGTTTCTCAAACCTAAACTTACCTCCTCTAGTTCTACTACCTCTTCGATACTTATAAATCCTCTTCTTTCTGCTCTTTTCCTATATTACCTGTTTACAGCCACTTGAGAATGCATTCTGCTGTGCATTGTAGGTTGCTTTCTTGTTTTCCTGTCAATATTACTTAGATATATTGCTGCCTTCTAAGTTGATTGCTTAAATGGTATCTCACGCATTCAATTTGATTTTAAAATATTTATTCTGCGAAACTATTCTTTACTGAGTGCTTCATTCATTTCTATAATTTTGATTTTGTCGTTTTCGGGTATTCCCAAGTACTTTTGTTTCTCTTGTTTTCATCATTAAATAGATCTATCCCAGTACTTGACTTTTCCGCTCTGCCTCTATCAAAGCACATTTCTCCATTCTGAATGCCATTTCAATGAGGCTACTAAGAATTTTTACGGTTTGCGCCAAAGAGCCCTTAAGCTTTGTTTTTACCCTAAAGTTTAAAGCATTCTTAAATAGATTATTCACTTTCCTCCTATTTTTTCCGAGATATATCCTTGCTCATATTTGTTTTGTATAATAAACAAAGCTATCAATGCGATTAGAAACAAAATAGGGGAGAGGCTGTCCTATTGAAAGATTTCTATTCTAATCTATATTTCCGATCATCTTTTCCCCTCCTGGATTGACTCTATTCTGGAACGTCATAGTTGATGGTTAATGTCTCCTAGTGTTTTACGAGATCTTGAAATGATCTAGGCAGCGCTTGATCCAGACTGTAACAAGGTCGCACTTTTTTCTATAATCAATCTATCCGATGCAAAAACTTAATTGGTCTTTCCTATCCTGATAGCCTTGCAGCTTATCAGACATTACGCATTGCTCAAGTAAGTATTCATATACTCCTGCAATTATCTCTGTAAGGAAGTTCAACACTGGTAAACGCAAAATTAGTTGGTAATTTGATGCAACGTTTCCTTTCAATTTGCCTTTCAGTATTAATCAGGTTTTCTTGCCTCAGCGCGGAAGTTAATTTGCACTTCAGTTCCATAAACTATTAGAAAATTGTATCCAGATTGGAATTTAATCGTATAAATAAATCTACTCCACTGCATTTCGATTAATTGCCGGTTTAAAATATTCTGACGCACGAGCAGAAATATCGGGATCACTACAACACCGAGGAAACTGAATATGAATGGGTGTCATACATGTGACATGGCTGACCACAGATTGTCGCCTTGATCCAGTTGGCTGTAGTCATGAACGAAGTTTAGATCGAGGTTGAGTGTTAGGCATCTAGACTATTTCATGCCTTCGACAAGAATACAACATTGGCATTTTACAGAGAGTAAGTGTAGAATTTGAGCGACGATGGTCTGGGAACGATTCTGAGCATCTATCTGGATAATTTGAGAGCGTCTGTCTGGATAATCTGAGAGTGTCTATCAGGAGAATCGGAAGCGTGGATATTTTCCAAATACATGTTGGCTACGACGAAGAAAATAGTAAAGTGGACATGGTGAATCAATTTCTTCAATCACTATCGGAGGTGAAAGTGGGGTTCGTGAGATAAGTGATTCTTTCCAGTGTATTTTACGAAAATTGAGCGAGAGAAATGAAATTGATGTGGTTGAATGAATCTACTTCGATTAAACCTTTCTAAATAGGAGTATCAAACCTGGGATAGGTGGCTTTTAATGCCTTTCCTAGGTCAGAGTAATTCAGAATTCTTCTAAGAGGGATTCTATCCCTTGGGTAGTTTTCTGGCTTACATGTTAAGGCTATCTATTAATTTTACCATCTTTTTACTCATTGTAAATCCCATTATAGTGTGCTACATCCCTGTACTACCCTAAACGTCATGCGCCCTTGTGACCAATGAAATAAGTTGATTTATGATTATTATTGTTGTTGTTGTAGTTGTTATAGTAGTAGTAGTAGTTGTTGTTGTTGTCGTCGTTGTTGTTGTTGTTGTTGTTGTTGTTGTTCTTCTTCTTCTTCTTCTTCTTCTTCTTCTTCTTCTTCTTCTTCTTCTTCTTATTATTATTATTATTATTATTATTATTATTATTATTATTATTATTATTATTATTATTATTATTATTACTACTACTACTACTACTGTTGTTGTCGTTCGTTCTTGCTGTTATTGTGGTTGTTATCATTATCATTATTATTAAGGCGGCGAGCTGGCAGAATTGTTAACACTCTGCGCAAAATGCTTAACAGAATTTCTTCCATCTCTAGGTTCTGAGCTCAAGTGGATGTTTCATATATCTGTGTATATATATATAAATGTGTGTGTGTGTGTGTGTGTGTGTGTGTGTGTGTGTGTGTATGTATGTAATTGTGTATGTATGTATATATATATATATATATATATATATATAAAT
>NC_068987.1:37738356-37741221 GCF_001194135.2 Octopus bimaculoides
AAACCAGTAAAAATAACAAGATAATTCCAAATCCTGGATTTCTGGCATTGCATAAATAATAATGCTTTGCCTTCATCAGTGGAATATACTCAAGTACATAAATACAAATACATGTATATAAATAATTTTGATTTTATATATATATATATATATATATATATATATATACATGTAACTGAAAAAATTACATGTATATGTAATTTGTTGACTCTTTGTTAATTCAAAATTTTATCAATTATCTTTTCATATGACAGATGTCCAAACGCAAATCTGGAAGTATGTATAATACTACTCCTAGATAGCACTGGTTGAAATCTGAAGGTGGACGAGCTCTATACTGTACTCTATTACGTTCTTAACAGAATATACCATAACTATATATGTATGTATATATATGTATGTGCGTTCGTGTGTGTGTGTGTATGTGTGTGTGTGTGTGTGTGTGTGTGTGTGTATGTGTGTGTGTATGTGTGTGTGTGCGTGTGTCTTTCTGTCTGTGTTTGTCCCCTATCACAACTTGACAACCAGTGTTGCTTTGTTTACGTCCCCGTTACTTAGCGGTTCGGCAAAGAGACCGTTAGAATAAATACCAGACTTAAAAAGAAAAAGAGTCGATTCGTTCGACTAAAATACTTCAAGGCAGTGCTCCAGCACGGCCGCAATCGAATGAATGAAACAAGTAAAAGATAAATGAATTTTTTTTCAAGCTGAACCCGGAACCCTGTGGCTGGGAAGCAAGCTTCTTACAACAAAGACGATAATACTTTCAACCGAGTCATAAGAAGTGTATCTGTTCAAGTGCTTCACTTCCCTGTATGTACCTATACTTACTCGATTTCTGACATTTATCAATGGTCTCTTGCATTCTTTCGATGCACCAGCTTTCATCATTAATAGAACTGTCAGCATTTCTGTCGACATGGGTATGCTAGTCTCTATATTTATAGGATAAGGCCGAATGCGTTACACTGTCACGTGGTTAGCTGAGGGAAGAGGTCAACAGCGAGAGATAAAGAAGGAGGGAGAAGTGTTAACGACGTGTGTTAGTGTGAAAGTAATAACTATTACATAGTTAGAAAGTTATTTGAAGGGAAATAAACAGAAAAGGGAGTTAGAAATACAATGTTTAGCAGAGTATTGATGGTCTTGTGAGGAGGTTAAAGAAAGGTAGAGAGAGAAAAAGAGAGAGAGAGAAAAAGAGAGAGAGAGAGAAAGAGAGAGGTGTCAGCTATACTGAGAGTGAGAGACAGGTAAAGGGAGAGTAGTGACACTGTTTCCGCGTGATTCGCAGAAGAGGTGAAGAGAAAGAGAAAGAGAGAAATGATATGGACGTAAAGAAGGGAATGACAAAGTTGAAAAGTTTGCTGAAGTAAGAGGATGAGAGAAAAAGGGAGAGAAAGAGAGAGAGAGAGAGAGAGAGAGAGAGAGAGAGAGAGAGAGAGAGAGAGAGAGAGAGAGAGAGAGAGAGACAGGCAGACAGACGGAAATATGAAGTGTTTATCAGAGAGGAATTTTTAAGCATCGTATATCATTGCAACTGACAAGAAAATAACATCTTAGCATTCAGTTTTCATATCTTCTATCGGTGGATCTATTTATCTATCTACATTGACAAGTACATCGATGTGTTGATGGTAGGAAGGCGGCTTATGTTAGACATAATAAACTTATAGAAAAATAGATTTTCAATGAAAATGAAATAACTTAGCAAAATATCCATGGATATTTTATTTTTCTATCATTTTCTTATTTGGACTTTGTATTGTCAGAGTAGATCGATACTTGAACAGCAAGAAGAGTAGATATGAAACAAGCAGGTGGACTGAAATTAAATGAAAATAATCTCGGTTGGCAAACAGCTTCCACTGGGCTTTATTACTGAAAACTATAGTGATAAGGACGAATATAGTGGTGGTGGTGCTGTCAGTGAGGGATAGATTGTAAAAAGTGTTTTTTTTTTTATTGAACTAATTTTTTTTATATCGCTTATCACTTAATGCACGCCCATAAGAGTCTTCTTGCTTAAAAATTGATATTTGTTTATAAAATATAGATGACAGACGATTTAAGCTAACAAGAGAAAGAATGAGTCGGTATAGAACAAGTATGGTATCAGCAGCGTAGAAGGGAAAATATGAATCAAACAGAATACAGTGGGTATTTACAACAGATAAGAGAACATGTTCAAGATAGAACAGAAAATCAGAATGAGAGAGAACGTCGGAAGAACTGTAAACACATGGTTAAAAGTTAACACATTGCTGATATGAATATTCTTTGTAATCATTGAAAAGGCATTAGATCTGTAAAAGAACCATTGAAATGTTGAGAGAATAATAAAGTCATGCACCTTATCCAGAAAAACTGAAAGAATGTTTTAATGAAAATAATGCAGAATATACAGTTTCAAAAGAAACACTCATTTTTTATGGTTGAATATAAACTTCTAGCCATCTACAAAAATTCGCATTTACTGTAGAATTTCCACGGGTACTACTACTACTACTACTACTACTACTACTACTACTACTACTACTAAGTATTATTATTATTATTATTATTATTATTATTATTATTATTAAGAGAGCAGTACATGCCATCAAAGTGACACTGGGGTAAAATATACGAAGCCCATTATACCCATCATGACTACCTGTCTGATAAGGGTACACCACCATATGTGTGTGACATGGTGATCTCATATCAGGATAAACAGCGCATAATCTTGCAAGAAGGGCCCAGTTAGGATTTTCTTCGGGTCGAGTAACCGTCCTACTCTAATGGTTCTTGAATAAGGATTGTTTAGGGATGATGAACAAAACACCCTTGTTTCCTGAGGTGAATTATCCAAACCCCAAATAATTC
>NC_068987.1:37743129-37745997 GCF_001194135.2 Octopus bimaculoides
GGCATTCTTCTAGTTCTCTTATTTCATTGGCTTTATCTAGTGTGATGTTGCTACTTTTAACTAATTTTCTTCTTTTCAGGGTTGCTTTGGCACATTTTTCTAATCCGAATTTCATATCTATTTCCTTGGTAAAGTCATGTACTGTCTGTAGTAGTGTTTCCAGCTCTTTGTCATTTTTAGCGTATAATTTTAGGTCATCCATATATAAAAAGTGGCTGACTGTTTTCCCGTAACATTTGTAACCGCATCCAGTTCTATTTAGCAATTCAGTTAAAAGTGTGAGTGCCAGGCAGAACAGGAGTGGAGAGAGCGTGTCTCCCTGGAATATTCCTCGTCATTTATGTTTTGGAATCTGCAAGACACCCTTTCAAGTATGTTTTGTTTTAACTGTACATGAAAGTCTGTTTGGAAATTTGGGATCTATATTGTATATTAATCAGGATTCTGAGAGATTGATTAGTTCCATTTAGTTTATACCATCGTAGTGTAATTTGTAATTTTTTCTTGAAGGTCCCCATTAAAAAATCAAAGTATGGCGTTGAAATACTTGACAGCAAGTTGAAGGAGTGTAAACAGCGATTGGAATATTTCTATTAAAGCTGTCTTCTTCATCTTAAGCCAAAAGACCACTACCACCACCCTTGCCAACCGATACAACAGCATCAGCAACACAAATTAAAAGGCTACAAAAATAAGCAAAAAAGCAACATCAACAACAAACCTATAACAAATGTGAACAACCTCATCTCCCAATGACATCACCACCACCACCACCACCACCACCACCATCATCATCACTACCACCATTTGTTTTAGCACTGAAAACATAAATAACTACATCATCATAACAGACAACCGAAATGTAAGCATGTTCACTGATGTGATTTGGATACAAGAAGCTATTTCTTTATCTTCGCAGGACTTGAAAAATGCAAAACATTTTCGAAGTAGATCGGGGTGTACTGCATCTGTAAACATACCGCAAAAGATTCAAGAAAACAGATAAAGAAAAGATCATAAACAGACTGAGATGCAGGAAAGTAAAACAAGTGATAATTAATCAAAGTAACAAGTGTTTCAAACCAATGTTGGGCAACAAAACATACGTTGTTAGAGGGGAAAAGGTTAGGCACAATACAAATGAGATTTCCAATCGAGGATAAGACCAAGAAGTACTCTGTAATGTCACTAACGAATGATAAATTGGTCTTCATACCAATCTATACCGGACGGAGAGTGGTAAAAATAAAGCTGTAATGGTGTAATTGATCCAAATAGATTAAGAAGTATGGAAGCCATCCCTAATCTGATTAATCTACCAGATGGCTTGCAATTGTTTGTGGTGTTTGAAAGAAGAAAGATTTATTTATGTGGTGATACAGACCATTTTTAAAACATTCTGTTTACTGCAAAGGAAAGGGTAGGAATATCCTCATTGCTTCCGACCCCATTACCACAGCTGCAACAGCATCAACAGTGACATGTAACCACAATAGCAACAACATAAAATAACAACAACAACTGTAACAGTAAAATTATTCACCTGCGAAAGCAACAGTGACTGCAGAAACAACAATAATAAAAGCTACAACGTCAGCAATGTAAATAACAGCAACAAACAAAATAAATGAAGCACCGTGCTCAAAAGCTACCACATTGCCAACAGCAACAACAGGACGCCCCAAAACAAGCACGAGAAGAATAAAAGAACAAAACTAAAAACCCAGACAAGACATGAACCCCAAACTTCAGGCCACTCAGACATGTGCTGGGGTAAAGGGCTGGGAAATAGTTTAAAGAGCGGAAGGAGAACCACGGAAAAAGCAAAAAGAAAGGAAAATGAAACCTGCAAAAAAACTGCTTGTTTCCAACGAACGGGAAAAATACTTTCAAACAACGTCACACAAACACCAACAGTTGTCCGTTTCTTTAGATCATGTACACGAATAGTCTATTAAGTGCAGTGAAGATTTTATATTGAATTGAATTCACTAATAATATAATTACAACGTTACATCAGTTGTATCAGCAGGATATAGATTAACGCTAATATCGAACACTTACTTTTAACTTGATTTGAACAATCAACGTTACTGTAGAAATAAAAAAGCGAAAGAGAAAACAGACCTGCAACCAGATCGAAAAAAAAAAAATGGAAAAGAATATGTTGAGCCAAATTACAATATTGATGACGGGAAAACGTTAGACTTCTGACTGAAATAGAATTAGATATATGTAAAAGTTCGTTACCATTTGTGAAGGTGAACAACCTTGGCTGATGTTGTTGACTTGGCTACATGGTAATTAATTTTACCATACAACCGATGTACAGCCCAGCCAAAGCCATGTAATCATGAAAGAATCTGCCGGGTAAAGAACATTAAAATTGTGTGTGTGTGTGTCTGTGCGTGCGCGCACGCGCACGTCTGTGTATGTGTTGTATGTGTTTGTGGTGAGTGTGCTGTGTTTGAGTGGGATTAAAAAAGAGAGAGAGAGAGAGAGAGAGAGAGAGAGTGTGTGTGTGTGTATGTGTGTGTGTGTATGTGTGTGTGTGTGTATGTGTGTATGGTTGAGGTATAAATGCTTAAAATTGTTCAATCATAGGCTGGAGGTGTGTAGAGGCTAACACATATATTAATTTATGTAACATAAGAGAAACCGAACGCTCAACTGAAAGACTTATAACACGAAACCTTGGTCCTATAGATAGATAGATAGATAGATAGATAGATAGATAGATATACATAAAATCGTTAGTCCAATCGAATTACTTTGTTGGACTCACGGTTAAAGATTAAATATGTAACATCAGTGACCTGGTTCCTATGATGAACTTGTCAACCCTAGTAATATATATATATATATATA
>NC_068987.1:37746117-37747193 GCF_001194135.2 Octopus bimaculoides
TATATATACATATATATATATACATATATATATATACACATACATACATAAACAGCGTGCGATGAGTAAATTGTCACCATATTTTATTTTTAATTTCGGGCATGCGCATTATTTGTTTTTGATTTTGTCGACGACACACAAAATAGAGTCAGTTGGGCACCGTATGTGAGAAAAACAGCACCATGACGCAATCCACGCTGCCAGAAATTTGGAAACGACATACTGTATTGCTTGGCTTTCGCGCAGGAAGCTCAATTACGAGCATTTCAGAGTGTTTGCGTGTCAATCTGAGGACAGTGCAATCTGAGAACATGTATCGAGAGTGATGAAAATCAAAACATACAGTCAACATCATGGTGTTTTGAGCGATCACTAGTGATGGCGACGGTATGTCTCCATTCATCTTCCCATTCGACCTCAGACACAAAACGGAAACCTACATCAAGTTCCTGGAGGAGATAGTGCTGCCTTGGGTCAAGAGGGTAGCTGCTGGAAGACCCTATGTCTGGCAACAAGACTCTGAACCATGCCACACAGGCAGGAGAACCCAGCTATGGCTGTCAGACAATTTCTGCGACCACATCACTCGTAAAATCTGGCCACCTAACTCCCTGGACTGAAACCCCTTTGATTATTATGTGTGGTGCGCAGTTGAGCGAGAGGCCAACAAAACTCCTTGTAACACTAAAGATGAACTGAGGGTAAGGATTATGGCAACATTCACCAACTTAAACAAGGAGACCGTCCAGAAGAGTTGCAGAGATTCCGAAGTCGCCTGGAGGCTATGGTTGAAGCCAATGGCGATTTTATTGAATAAATTTACTCTTTATTATTTCAAGATATTTCTATATAATTTCGGTGAATATATCTTGAAATGAGATGTCAGTGTTATTTTCATTTTTGCGTAATTTAAGCGACAGTATATTCACCGCACCCTGTGTATATGTATATATATATATATATATGTTGTTGTACTTGGGGATGGTCATATTGCCAGTTTAGCCAATATATATATATATATATATATATACGTACACACACATACATATATATATATATATATATATATATATATA
>NC_068987.1:37747337-37748904 GCF_001194135.2 Octopus bimaculoides
TGTGTGTGTGTGTGTGTGTGTATACGTATATTCTTACATACTATAAGTTATTAAGTTTAGTTGTTTGAAGCAGGACAAAGGTGTTCCGTTAGCACAGTGGCTGTAAACTGAATATGATTCATTGTTTATTAAAACGTAGAAGAATTTGAAATTATAAGCTTCCGGCATTACAAAGACGCTATTCTGAGAATGAAAGACAGCAAATACCATCTTTGAGATTCCTTCTACAATATTCTTGAATGCATGGAAATTTTTTAACAGTTCAGTGTTCACGAACGAAATAATTTGATCAGTAATACCAACACATACACACAAACACACACATTTATGTGTGTGTGTGTGTGTGTGTGTGTGTGTGTGTGTGTGTGGGTGTGTGTGTGTGTGTGTGTGTGTATGAATAAGGTACACACCCCGCTCGTAATGTATATAAATAGACACAAGAATACTATAGATACACATATAAATGTATGTCAGCGTGTTTCAAAACAAGACGTACCTATGTGTAGTGTCACACAAATATATTCATACACACATATGCACATAAACGTACTTCTGTATCTTTATCTATTTCTGTATTCATGTTTATGTTTATGTAGGTATAAGTGAATGATTGTATATGTGTGTGTGCGTGTGTCAAACCCTATCGCTAATTACCCTCAAAACTAAACCAAATTTAGCTCATCTTTTCTTACGGAAAGAAGAAGAAACTCTCAACAGAACCTCTTTTGTTATTAAATCATTTTAGAGTATGATTCACTTTGACTTCGTTAACATTCTTCGAGATTTCAAAATAATTTACGATTCTATTTGAGATGTTCCGTCACTAGTATTCCTGTTTTCTACTCTATCTTTAATCTGATACCGCGTTACGGTGATAAGATCACCGTACTAAAATAAAATTGAAGAAAACTTTATTACTCAAATTATTTTGCTGTAATGAATTGGTTTAATTTTTTCAACTGTTCCCATTGGCACATGAAAAATTCCTCATTCCATTTCGTATCATGATCATTTATCCCTTATATATTTTTCATTCTTTTTTTTTTTATATATTTTTCTTATATTCCCATTTTCTCTTCACAGTTATATTCTCCACTCAAACTATGCTTTCTACACATTCAGATCGAATCTTCCGTGTAATAACATGTTTCCCCTTGCGACAGTGTTAAATTACATTTAATTAAAATGCACTTGGCTTGGAGAGTAATCTGCAGTATACCACTCGCTTTTATATTTACCACTTCCGAACTATCGCTCGCTACGAAACATATGTAGCCCGGATTTTATCTATACCGTTTCTTAAATCTTGTATTTTTATTCGTTTATTCGGCAACCCTGGCTGCCTACTGTGAAATATAAAATAATTCTTTCCAGTTTATTGTACTTCGATATGGAAAAAATCCACAACCTTCCGCCCCAATAAACCACTATTGTTCCTGAAAGTTGTTTTCATATAATTTCTACGAGTTACTTGAAGCTCACTTTCTTCCTACAACTCGATCTTGGATCTTACATTTATATATATATATATATATATATATACACGAGGAAAAGTATGTGCATGTAT
>NC_068987.1:37749169-37751345 GCF_001194135.2 Octopus bimaculoides
AATATATCATGATGCTAGAAATAGCACTCAAATGTTGACTCTAAAACCAAATCCAGGTACTGTATGAATATTTGATGTGGTTTTAGAGTCAAGTTTTGACTGCTATTTCTAGCATAGTGGTATCTTTTAGATATCCTTAATTATAATTTTAATATATATATATATATATATATATATACACGAGGAAAAGTATGTGCATGTATGAGTGTGTGTAGTGAGACATACGACAGAACCCGTATGCTTGGTCTATCCAGCGATACAGATTGCCATATTGCCTTCAAAGATTCGTATGTAGGATCGTTACCAAATGTGCCAGGCGGAGAAAATGCTCAGTTAAAGTTTAAACAAGCGTCTAACGGTTTAAATGTCAAGTTTGTGCTACTGAATTCTTACATATGGCCACAAAAATAACTTTTGACCGGTGTAAGTCGTCTAAATATAGAATTAATTTTACAATAAGCACAAGACCTGAAATATTTGGGTTGGTGTTAGAAACTTTCATCGTCTCAATACTCATCGACTGATACTCATTTCGTTGACCAAGAAAGGATGAGAGGTAAACTCGACCACGAAAGGATGAGAGGCAAAGTCGACCACGAAAGGATAATAGGCAAAGTTGACCACGATAAGAGGCAAAGTCGACCTAGGCGAAATTTGAACTCAGAACGTAAACCCAGACGAAATGTTGTTGAGTATTTTGTCCGGCATCGTAACGATTCAGCCAGCTCGCTGGCTCCCCCACTTCATACTAACTGTAAGTGCTTCATTTGACATCAATACAGATTTAAGATCACAGCCATCATTCCTACTTAGGAAGTCTGTCTTCATCTTAAATGACGTTTATATTTGCAGTAACATTGAGTAGCTTGCAAGTTTGTACCTCTATCTTGTTGAACTCTTGCAGTGACCAGTTTTGAAGTTCAAATGTGGACGTGAGTATAGCACTGCAAAGGCGTTGTTGTCAAAATACTTGCTGTGAGCTAGGAGTTCAGACAACCATATTTTTAAACTGCTGAGTCCTCTCTTTATTAATGGCTCCATAGTAGACATTTTCATCTTGTCCAAAATACCTATGGACGTTTGATGTGTCTTAGTCTCGTTTACGAAACAATGATAGTGATGTGAGAGATAGAAATCTATAATAGAAATACATTTAATCAAGATATGATATAAATAAAATAAGGGTCAGGTATGCAAACTGGGCTGCAGCATTAGTTAGACTGGTTTATTCCATACTTTCGTTATAAAGAAACAAAACGATGAGATGTAAATATTAATTAATTGGGGGAAAGAAAATCAGGAAGAAGGGGCGAGAAAGAGGAAGAGAGACGTTCATGTAAATGCATAAATACATACACACGTGTATGTGTCTTTATAAGCGTATGTATGTATATACGTATGTATATACGTATGTATATACGTATGTATATACGTATGTATATACGTATGTATGTATATATATATTCATTCATACATATATACACATATACACATATACATACGTATATACATATATGCATATATATAAGTACATACATATGTGTGTGTGTGTGTGTGTGTGTGTGTGTGTGTGTGTGTGTGTGTGTGTGTGTGTGTGTGTGTACATACATATATGCATACTAACTGGAGAGACACAGAACTGGAAGATTTAAAGAGAGATAATTCCAGCAGAGAGGAAGACTAAAGAGGGACATAGAAGCGTTGTTGTTCTGTATTTATTGGGAAATACACAAAGAGATTATTTAGGTCAACACAATAATTTGAAACACACCTGCCAGGTGCGTTATGTTTGATCCAGGATGCCAGAGAAACAATATAAAAACGCTCTGTCTGGATAACTGACACCTAATACTTGCTAACATACACGGAAATACATACACACACGCACACACACACACACACATACACACACTCACACATATGTATATATATATATGTATACATGTATGTAAATACGTATACGTATATATATATTTCACCACACACCCCAATTTATACATTTACGAATGAACACTGCTACGTATGAACACTAATCCATATAGTTAAAACGAGTAATTGTACATGCATAGTTCAGTGTATGTATACATGCACATAGTGGAGTAATCTATAACAACATAAATATAAACGTTTGGTGAGTTTATGAATCTCCCACCATGACTTTATATATATATATATA
>NC_068987.1:37751567-37752641 GCF_001194135.2 Octopus bimaculoides
ATGCATACATACATGCATATATACATACATACATACACACTGTCTTACACACACACACAAACATTCCCAGGTACATACATACATACGTACATACACGCATGCATACATACGTATATATATATTTCACCACACACCCCAATTTATACATTTACGAATGAACACTGCTACGTATGAACACTAATCCATATAGTTAAAACGAGTAATTGTACATGCATAGTTCAGTGTATGTATACATGCACATAGTGGAGTAATCTATAACAACATAAATATAAACGTTTGGTGAGTTTATGAATCTCCCACCATGACTTTATATATATATATATATGACCTTCGACCCAACCCCCAACCTGACACATCCACACTCCTTTGTCTGACCGAACTTGTCCTCTCACTTAACTCCTCGTTCGCGAGTGATTTTTTACCAGCAGTCCTCGAGAGTGGCCATGGGAACGAGAACGGGCCCCAAATATGCGAACCTGCTCGTTGAGGCCCAAATATTCTCAAGTTTCACTGGTCCCACTCCCGAACTATACGGTCGTTATATTGACGACTGTATCAATGCAACCTCACTCTCCCGCGAACATCTAAACTCTTTCCTGTCCTTTGTTAAATCTTTCCATCCTACCCTCCACTTCTCCTACATTATTTCCGACACTTCAGTCGTCTTTCTTGACGTTTCAGTCAGCATTCAGCACTCCACTCTCACCACCTCCATCCACTACAAACACACAAACTCGCACTCATGCTTCAACTTCTCCTCCTCCCACCCTAAGCACACCAAACTCTCCATCCCCTATTTCCAATTCCTCCGTCTACGTAGGCTCTGCAGTGACGACATATGGCTTCGAGACTCAATCTCAACTAATGGCTCTCTACTTCATCCTACGTGGATATCCCCTCACCACTATCCACACCGCCCTTTCCAGAGCACGTTCCGCGGACCATGCATCTGCTCTCTAACCCACACCCAACCTCCCGTTCCCCTCACCTGCCGCCCCACCACCCTACCTCTCCAACGCACTATTCTCCGAGCCTTCCGGCGACTCCAGTCCGACCCCTCCACTTCGCACATCT
>NC_068987.1:37752838-37754390 GCF_001194135.2 Octopus bimaculoides
ATCGACCCTATCGTATCAGTGAATCCTTCACCTGCACTTCTTGCAATGTCATCTACTGCATCTCCTGGTCTCTCTGTCCTTCTCTATGCAGCGGTCAAACGAGATGCCGCTTGGCTGGCCGGTTCGCGGAACACCTCCGAGACATCAGACTCGGCAACGACACACCGGTATCGCGCCATTTCCGCTCTACTGGTTCATTCTTTACAACACCTGTCTGTGTTCGGATTGTCCTTGCACAGGACTCCCGTCTTCCGGATTCCCGTCTTCGCCGTGAACAGTATTTAATCTTCTCTCTTCGATTCTTTGCGCCATATGAGCTCAACTCTCCTCCTGTTTGTTTCCCCCTTATAAAATAAACGGATAAATCAACAGAGTACAGTGTCTGCAAGTTGATGAGTACCTTATATTCCCCTCCATTTTCTTATTGCTATATAAATTTAGGGTAAAACCCCTTTTACCCGCACCCACTTATTGCACTTGGTAAAACACTAGTGTAATAATAATTGGGTACCCTACCAGCAGTATATTGGATAGATATTATCCCTTAGTGGGTTGGATTCTCAACCCCTAACTCTCTTGGAGTATATATATATATATATGTATGTATACATATATACACACACTCACACACACACACACACACACACACACATGCGTATATGGGTACAGGACGTCACCAACGGTGCAAATAACATACACACGAGAGATTTTTACAAGACGTGGACAGTAATTACATGACAAAAACGTGTGAACGCATAAAAAGGACTCTTCATAAGTTGTTGGCTGTCTATCTACTCCTCATTTCGAGCATTCAAACGACAATATGAGTCTTCAAGCACAGTAGCTCTCATAAATTCTAAAATGAAAGGATTTATGGAGTGTCAAAGTTGGGATCAAGAAAAATAACAATCCTTGCTTCCTTCTTCCTCCATCCTTCTCTAATTCCCTTTTCTCTCCTCCCTGCTTCACTGTTTTCTATCTGACGCTCTCTTTCTTCCCTCTTTCCCTTTAATCTCTCTCTCGTTGCTCACGCGTTACCATCGTCCTTCCTTATTTTCTTCACGTGACCATCTTTCTTTTCTTGTACGGACGTCTGAACGACAGGACGTTTTTTATTCTCTCTCTCTCTCTCCTATCTTTTCTCTTTCCAAAATGTTTCTCCCAGCGTTCACTACTCTCTTTTCGTTCCGGTCTAACAATCCTCCATATCTGTTTTCGTTCGGTTTCCTTGTATGTCTCTACTGTTATATTTTTGTTCCCAACTTTGACCTTCCATAAATGCTAAATCTTATTTTAAAACTTATGGGAGCTACTGTCTTTGAAGACTCATATTATCGTTTAAATGCTCGAACTGAGGAGAAGATAGGCAGCTGAAAACTGATGGAACGTCCCTTTTCCGTGTTAAATTGTCCTGTTTTCCATTTTTTTCTCGTTGTCTACATATTTCACTCGTTTTTGTGCTGTAATTACTGTCCACGTCTTGTATCTATCTCTCGTGTGCATGTTATTTGCATCGTTGGTGACGTCCTGTACACATATATGCATGTATATG
>NC_068987.1:37754640-37756513 GCF_001194135.2 Octopus bimaculoides
ATCTTTTACTTGTTTCAGTCATCAGACTGAAGCCGTGCTTGGGCACCGCCTTAATGTGGGCCGTTGGTGATTTTTTACTTCGTATTTGGAGAATGACCAGTGGAATTTAGAGATTGATCATTAGGTATCGGAGGATGTACAACTTTTGAATTTGTTTTGTTTAAAGTTATTATCCCCAACAATGGTAACTGCAAGTTTGGGGGTTGTAGAGTCTGATACCTTAATAATATATTAAATATTTGGCAATATTTGTGGTCCGGGGAAAGTTAGTTTTTAAGGAAGAGAAACAAATCTTTAGGTAGATAAATTTTTAACCAAAAAATATGTGAGGGATTATTTCTATCTTTTCTCTTAGTAATAGTGCTGTTGGAAGTGTGGGTAGGTTATTACTAATCGAATTTTTAGTTGCCTTAAATCTTGGGAATTTAGACTTAATTAAGTTCGTATAAGATAGTTTTGTGTCTATAGGTGCAAAACCTTTACTCGTTGATTTATTCACACTTCCACAGAGTGGAATGCTAGTGTCAATTAGAAGCCTTGGGTTCGTCATATAAGCAATATTTTGTTTATAATCACTTCTACTAAGAGTCTCATTGTAATAACCAGCTATGTTGTAAAAAATTTGCTTATTTGCAGATAACTCAAAGACTCAGATAGACACAATTTTCCTAATTCGATTGATCACTGATGTAGGATAATTGGACTCTTAGTGGATATAGTCCAAGATTTCTTTAGGTTTATGGCACGGGTAGTATAAACCTGATGAAATATCTAAGGTTACATCTAGGAAGTTGACAATTTTGGTATTAGGTTCGAAAGTGAATGACAGATTGTAACTTTTACAGGTATGTTCCGAAGGCAGAAATCCCCGTAGAGTATTACTCTATATATAGTGAAGTTGAGTCTTAACGTTGTAGAATAGGTAGACTCCAACGAGATCAGTAATCTGAGCAGAGTCCATGCAGCTTATGGTTATGTCAACATTATTAAGAAAAGAATTTCGCGTCCAGTAGTTATCCTCAAACCCAATAATGGCACTACACCTTATAGCGATTATAATATCAATATCCTGTGTGGAAATAGCAGTGATTTTTCTTGAGAAAATTAAAGCTTTGTTTAAAAGAATCTGTGATATCTAGGAATTATTCCTCGATACTACTGATTCTTTTAAATAAAGCTTTAATTTTCTCTAGAACAATCACAGTTTCGTATTTTTCAGATTTCGAAACCAGACTAAAATTTCATCTATGTTTGCGATCAGTCCAATTTCACAAAATTCATGATTGGTAGTATTGTTAATCTAATATTCTTTTAGTCTACTCTAGTTAGCCATAATGATTGTATATCTTTTCATTTCTTTTCATTTTATCAACCATCAGGTTTCTGAAAGAAAGCAAAATTATTTAGCTGGTTTGAAGAAAGAAATATACTGATAACAAAGTACCCACAAAGAAATTTCGCACCCGGTATATACATATGTGTACATCCATTTATATATATATTCTTTAATTTGGTTTAGTTACTGAACTGCAACCGTATTAGAGTATCATCTTCGAGCATGTGGTTGATCATATGGGCCTGGTACCAAACTTTGGGTCTCATTCATATTTCATCATCTTCGTTGGCCAAGACAGTAAATTTTAAACAGTAAAGTATCTTCTACAGTAAAAGACACTTACCCGAGGTGCCAATCTGTGGGACTGAACCCGGTAACATGTGGTTTTAGGAAGCAAGCTTTTACCACAGTCACGCCTGCGCCTATATATATATATATGTATATGTATATATATATATATATATATCTGTAAAAATATGTGACACTTATTCGGTAGCCATGATAAAACTCCGAGTTTCGGATGCTCGGAGTTTTATC
>NC_068987.1:37757407-37763720 GCF_001194135.2 Octopus bimaculoides
TATATATATGCATATTATCTGTATCTGTGCGTGTAAATGTACATACAAACACAATTCATTCTCCGTATATGTCCATGTGTATGTGTGTATCTTTGCGTATATACATACATACGTGGATGCATACACATATATAGATACAAATACTACTTAATGCAAAGGCTTATTCATTCTATGTATGCAGGTGTTCAGGTGTTCCGAAATCCCGTAAAGAAAAGGATAAGTAGTTGCACTGAAGTTATACATTCATATTATTTATTAATTGTTATAATGTGAATATTTAATATTTAGTAAACATGCCCTTTGCATTTTTCAATGCAAGGACCCTATTAGGCATGTTACTGATCAGATGACGAATATTCTTTTACAAAATTTCTTGTCAAGTTTCATGCAGTAATCTCAAAAGACTTGGATTTAAAGATGCTTTCTTGCTCTTTTTATGAAGTGTCCTGCCCATTATGTCCCAGAGATGTTCAATAGGATTAATATCTGGTGACGTGCTTGGCCATGGAAGCGTTTTAATTCCATTCTCATCCAACAAATCTTGGGTCATTTTAGCCCTATGTCAAGGAGCCTCATCTTCCATAAATAAAGAGTCTTCTTTAATCCTTTCACCACTGGCAAAGATTAGAAGGAGTTCTTTCTGCAATATGGACACATATTTATCTGAGTTTATGTTTCCCTCACACTCCACCGGCTCTTATCAACAATTGCTCCAGATTCCTCCCCAGACCATCACAGAATAGCTGCCGTTTTTCAATGTTGTCTGCAATCTTTTCACATCAAATGCTTGATCGGAGTCTCCAGACCCACACTCGACTACTGTCAGGAAATACAGCAAATCTGGGAACATCAGAAAATATGACAGTGTCCCAAAATGCTGGTGGCCTCTCCACCATCTCACTGGACCAATCCTTTCTCCCTTGATGTTGGCTGGTCGAAGAAGTGGCTTCTTTCTTGCTGCTCTGCCATAGTAACCAAGTTTGTGGAGATGCCTGACAGCTGTTCTGGGACTGACATCAACTTGTTCTGCTATGTCAGAGGCCTTGTAACGAGGATTATCCTCCACACTTCTCTTAACAAAGAGAAGGATCCTGTCAGAGGACCGTGGTTGATCTGGGAGAGGTGATGAATGGCACAATCACTCTATTAACTGTAGAAAGCGGGACCCCAAGGTTTTCTGAGATTTTACGCTATGTCCACCTTCAGAATCATCCACAATACGGCCTCTCTGAAATTCAGACAGTTCCAAGTCTTCTTTTGTACATGGCATGACTAAACAATTATATCTAGAACATGAAACACAAAAAATTGTCAATAAAAAATATAAACCTTTTATGGAGTGTCTATTTACTTCTGTCATGTCTGTGTATATATATATGTATGCATGTATGTTTTTACTTGCGTGTGCGCGCGCGTAATTTGAACGCAAAACGTAAAGACGGACGAAACTTCGCTTTAACATTTTGTCGAGTATGCTAAAGATTCTGCAGCTCCTCGCCTTCATGATAATAATAATGATAGCAGCAGCAGCAGCAGCAGCAGTTGCAGCAGTAGCAGCAGCAGCAGTAGTAGTAGTAGTAGTAGTAGTAGTAGTAGTAGTAGTAGTAGTAATAGTTATAGTAGTAGTAGTATACACTAGCTAGAACAAAACTTCAATGTAAAAATGAAGACGATGGGCAGTGAGTTTTGTAAAATATGGTACAGGCATTGTAGAATGGATGAAGGTGGTCTTGACCAGCTTATATCGAAGAACAAGAAGGATAATGACCATAAACTAATGATTTCATTTACGTGGTAATGTAGCTAGATTGTACCTACCCTGTAATGAATGTTGTAGAGGGTTGATAGGTGTGAAGAAATGTGTAAGATCTGAATTGCATTTCATTGCTTGAGTATTTACAGTCATGTCACGAGTGGATGCTGAAGGAAGCGCTGAATGAGAAGGTACTAGCAGATTGGTTTTCAGAAGAGGTTGTGTGAAGAGAAGATGGAATTATGGAAAGCAAAGCCATTGCACGGTGTGTTTTCACAAGACACACAGAAACTGGCTTTGTCCGAGTCGTGGAGATGGTTACGGAAAAGGAATCAGTAAAGATTTCCATTTCGTGTACGCAATGGAATAAACCAAATACAGCTTGATTTTCTGTTGGATGCACAACAGAAAAATTAAATTAAAGATTCAATGGGCATAGGTATGACGTCATGAACGATAACAATTTTTCGGCGGAACGTGCCGGACATTTTACGGCTGCGAATTTGACAGACACGTGAAAGTACACATTCTTAGAAAATATTTTGACACCACTGCACTTTCAGTCCTCAAAACACATAAGGATAAATATATTTGTGAATTACTAACGGCACGCCCTGGAGTGAGGAATGAACAAAATGACAGAATTCCGTCACATTACGCAAAGATTTTGGCTAAGTGTTCTCTTTCGTACTTTCTTTTTTCCTATTTCTTGTACATTTCTTTTTTCTTGTTACCAGATATGGAAAAAGTGAAAATTGATGACGCCGTCTTGTCGAATGAGGAATGCATAATATTCCAGCTCAAATTTTGAATTTCTGTATATCTGCGTATTTTTCGTTTTGAAGCCGAGGAAGAGAGATATACCACCGTAATATTGCTTTAGTCAATAAACAAGGTCAAACTCTCTACTAAAATTTGTATCACGCGTTTTTTATTGTGTAATAATAATAATAATAATAATAATAATAATAATAATAATAATAATAATAATAATAATAGGCACGCGGCCTGAAATTTGGGGAGGGGATAAATCGATTACATTGTCACTGGCAAAATTCCTGAAATTTTGGAGGAGTGCACCAGTCAGTTAAAGTGGTCAGTGGAAGTTTCACTGTAGCAAAAATGTAGAAAACTAGTAATGAGTGAAAGTGATGACGTTCTCGGGGTAACTCCAGACTTAGAAGAGGACTAGGTAGCAGATCTGTTTCGGAAACCTTTCGAGCCGGGGCTTATGGATAACATCCAGAAGTCCCTGGGTTGACAGAGCTACCGAGGGTCACTACCGGCGCGAGATAAACTCTACAGGTACAGAATTTCGGCCACGCGCGATTGTCCGAGATGAGAGCAAAATGATGAAACCGTACTCTACGCGTTCTTGCAGTGTCCGAGTATTGCTGACTTGTAGAGATATGTCGAACAGCTCTCGTCATGTATAGGACGAATCCAGTTATCGTCTCAGTCCATCATGAGGATTGCTCCACAAACCACCTCTAACAATGTTCCTCTCTCTAGTGGCTAAGGCGAAAGAAGTTGTGTAGTAGGCTGAAGGGAATGGTGACAGACACCTTCATTTTTGTTATGCTCTCATCCAATTTCCACTTGGAAAGAAAATTTGGAATAGAGATGGATGTGCTGTCTTCTAGTGAATTCATTAACAGTTAGGTAACTGAGGCAAAAACTGCTAGGGTGAACGTAATCGACTTACTCTATCCTCTGAAATTGCTGGCCTTGTGTCAAAATTTGAAACCATCATCGTTGTTGTTGTTGTTGTTGTTGTTGTTGTTGTTGTTATGCACATATAGGGTAGAGAATAACAGTTGGGTGGGAGCTTGGTCCCTTAGTGGTCTGAGTGATTCCTGATTTGATAGGTTTCTTGACTGGTCCTAGCTTGAAGCACTCCTGTATCAGGAAGTCTGCATCATCCATGTGTTCACATATTTTGTGTATCATGTATACTTTTTAACTCATCTCGCCTTCTCTCCCTTTTATCTCTGCATCTTTTCATGAAAATATTCTCTCAAATTGTAACCTGTCATATTAATGATTCATTATCTGATGCCCCTATATCAGAATAAATCATCATCATCATCGTCGTCGTCGTCGTCATCATCATGTAGCTCACTTTATTACAAAAACTTTAATTTTTGCCTCCTCTCATGTCACAGAGTTGGCAAAAATAACTTCTGCTAATCACATTGTGGGATTTCCGTTATCTTCCATAGTTAGGCCATATATTGTTTCAAAAGAAAGATTGAGGAAGATGAATAGCTAAATATGAAGATTGCATAACAAGTGGGAGTGGTGAACCGTTTCAAGCGACCGATATAGAATGCAGTTCTAAAATTGTAAAAGGGGATATGATTCATTTTATCGGCATTTGTTATTGACTAATTACGTCAATGACATGACATCGACTGTGACCTGACGAACTGTTTACTAAGAATATGCGCCAATGATAATTATTTTCAACCAGGAATCAAAATTTCGCACCAGATAATCCCAGTATTATCCCAGTTCCTCCTTAACATTTCACTTCCTATTATATTTGTCTTTATCTGTTGGTTACAATTACAACCATTTCATACGTGTGACTGCCTCACTATATATTACTCTCATTTTCGCTTTCTAACACATAGGCACACATTCTTTCTCTCCCTCTCTCTTTACTTCTTCTCCTCTCACTACGTCGTTTTTCACTCCCACTCTGAATTTCTTAATATGTCTATTTGGTTACACCTTTTTTAAGCCACACCCTTCCACTTTAATACATATTCAGGTTCCACAAAGAAACCAATGAAACTATAGTAGCCGTAGCAGCAGCAGCACACTATTACCACACTCACCACCTCCATCACTACCAACTCTACCACCGCCGCCGACTCCACTACCATCGTCACCACCACCACCACCACCACCACCACCACCACCACCACCACCAGAACTACTGCTGCTACTGCTGTTGTTGTTGAAGAAGAATGTTTTAGAGCTTGACTGTCAGCCTGAAACTTACGATTTACGGA
The DNA here is from genome assembly GCF_001194135.2 of Octopus bimaculoides. NCBI lineage: Eukaryota > Metazoa > Mollusca > Cephalopoda > Octopoda > Octopodidae > Octopus > Octopus bimaculoides. The sequence continues at coordinate 37,762,181 of NC_068987.1, forward strand.
ATTGATGGATGGCAGAAGAGATGAACATAGAACAGATGTTGTGAGACACTTTTTGTTTCCTGGTTAAGAAATTCGTTTCGCAAAAATAAATAAATAAGTAAATAAAAATGTTGTTTTTGAGTTCGCGGTTGTTGCAGAATCATGCACAACAGTATTCTAACACAGCTGATATTTGTCTGAAGAAGGTGTTGTTTGTGTTGTTGTCTGGTTCATCACGAATATCTGTGTTTTGAGCACCATTAGTGGAGTCTGCTCTGTAGTAACCAGGTCTTCGGTCTGGAGACGATTTCTTCCTTTTATCTTGCCAGTTGGAGGCCCTAAAATAAGCACTGACACTACTCTGAAAAAAAAACGCACCAGTAGTTTTAGATATAAGTGGAAGTGAAAATGTGTAGTAGTAGTAGTAGTAGTAGTAGTAGTAGTAGTAGTAGTAGTAGTAGTAGTAGTCGTCAAAAGATTGCAATGTGTTGTTACTGTTTGTCCCTGAGATGAAACAGGCATGATGAAAGGCACGCCAGTCGTGACCAACTTGACTTTGCCTCAAGCAAATTACCTCAATGCCCTATCGATTAAATTTTTTCAATCAGTTGTGAAATATTCTGTTGATCCTCCATATATGAAATGGAAATTCGAGTGGGACTTTAACGGATGTACCAAAATACCACAAGGTATTCAGTACTGCTGTAGTCTTCTTCTCCCACAAACCAGTATACAGAAGTGGGATCTTTATTTCACCAATCCTATTTTATGACTGGTGCATGTTATCGCGACCCTTAGAAGAAAAGACAAGTTGTGTCTAGCTTGGTGCCAATCCAATGATTTTGTGTACTTGCAGGTGCACATATACACAGGCATGCACATCTTTGTTGTTTAGAAACAGCGTCGTCATTTTTCAATGAATCTCAATGAATTTCTTTCTAACATTTGCACGCAATCTCTTATTCAACATAAAATAATGCCTAAAATAAAGTTCACGGACCCTCTTTGGGATATCGGAAGATTCCAGGCAAGAAATGTTGAAAGACTGATATTTACAACAAAATAGTAGTCGGTGGTGATAGCTTATAACATCAAACTGTCTGTTTTCCTTTCTTTTCTCTTTCTCACTTTCTCTTTCTCACTTTCTCTTTCTCACTTTCTCTTTCTCACTTTCTCTTTCTTTCTTTCTTTCTCTCTCACTCTTTTCAGCTCCATCTTGCTCGCTCTACTACGTAAGTCCTGTCTTATACACTCCTGCAACACACATATATACACTTCCTCGGTCATCTTTTGTAAACGATAATTTACAGCCAGTATATATTTTAACGTTGTAGATGTCCAAGTTTCCAACTGAAACACCAAAATTATGGAAAAGTTAGTATCTGGATTTAGATACCATAGAATGTAGCAAATAATTTAGTTTTAATTGTTTCACATTTAAATTTGTTCGTATATATCCAAGTAATTATATGTATGTGTGTACGTATTTATATATATATATAATACCTCGTTCAGAGATTTAACATATATACATATATATATATATATATATATATATATA
>NC_068987.1:37763783-37764866 GCF_001194135.2 Octopus bimaculoides
ATACATGTTGTCAACAGCTATTGAAAAGGTTGCTAGACGCAACGAAAATTTTAGAAAACTAAACAAGTAAACGAGTGGAAATTTTACCGGTGCGTGTGTTAAGTTATAAGGCACTAAAAGAGAATGACTCACCCCAGACACAACAGAATATGCTTCAACACACGAACTCACATAAAGAATCTTGCAAATCAAATCCCAAAACGAAATATATATATATATATATATATATATATAAGGTGCTATGGGTAAACTGTCGACAATTTATAATTTTAATTTAGCTCATAAGCACACTTTGTTTAGTCGACTACTCAGTATAGTAGGTTCCCTTGGGCACCGTCTTAGAGAAAAACAGCACCATGACGCAATTCACTCTGCCAGAATTTGGAAAAGACATGCTGTACTGCTTGGTATTCATCCCGGAAGATCCAATACGAAAATTTCAGAGTGTTTGGGTGTCGATCTGAGGACATGTACCGAGGGTTATAAAAAATCGAACAACCAATCGACATCATGGTGTTTGGAGTGATCACCAGTGATGGCAACGTTATGCCTCCATTCATCTTCCTACACGGCCTCACACTCAGCGAGGAGGCTTATATCAAGTGCCTGGAGGAGGTAATACAGACCTGGGTCAAGTGGGAGGCTGCTGGAAGGCAACAGGACTCTGCACCATGCCACACAAGTAGAAGAACCCAGTTATTGCTGTCAGACGATTTCTGCGACCACATTACCACTAATTTCCCAGACTGCAGCCCCCTTGATTATTCTGTGGAGCGCAGTTGAGTAAGAGACCAACAAAACTCCTTGTAGCACCAAAGATGAACTGAGGGCAAGGATTATGGCAGGGTTCACCAACTTAAACAAGAAGACCGTCCAGAAGAGCTGCAGGAGATTCCGAAGTCGTCTGGAGGCCGTGGTTGAAGCCAATGGCTATTTTATTCAATAAATTTACTCTTTAGTATTTCAAGATAAATTCATGTTATTTTGTCAAATATATCTGTTAAAATGAGATGTCAGTGTTTTCATTTTTGCATAATTTAGACGCCAGTTTATTCACTGCATCCTGTATGTATGTGTATATAT
>NC_068987.1:37765653-37767109 GCF_001194135.2 Octopus bimaculoides
CTATGTGAGTGTGTATATATGTGTGTTTGTGTCCGTGTGTGTGTGTGTGTGTGTGTGTGTGTATGTGTGTGTGTGTGTGTGTGTGTGTGTGTGTGCCGTTTTTATTGGTCCCAGAGTTTATTGTGGAATGTGTATATGAGTGTGTGTTTGAGTGTTTTTTGTGTCGGTGGGGATGTTAGGTGTGTGTACGTGAGAGTGTGCGTATATCTCTTTGTCTGAGTATGTATGTGTTGTTTTGATCGTCCTTGTGTGAATACCAACACCATCGATAATCCATATACTACTCGTAATGGTAAAAACAAATCATATACTCTTTCCATTAACTCTACTAAATCTAAAATTGATTATAAACTATCTAAAAATAATTCTGATGAATCTAATACGATTTGGTTTATTATTACTTATGTAATGCAAATTAAGAATAATATGATAAAATCAATATATAAGTCCATTTATAAACATTTTAACATCGATAACAAATACAGTGAAATTATCAATCACAAAATTATCCGTATTGGTTTTAGCCTAACTCGTTATTTGTTTAGACTTATATCATCTATTAACAACAACAAATTAAAAAAGTTCTACACTAATAGAAATATCCAAGACAATCATTTTTCTAAAACAAAACCTAATCTCCCAAACTTAGTCAACAATAATAATAGCAGCCATAGATTCCTTAACGATGGAAGCGAAATAACCCATACTAATCCTTTAATATTAACTCTCCTAATAAATATACTCATAAAAAATGTAGATGAAAATTGTGACTGCAAAGTTAAGACTAATTGTAAATTTTAAAATTCTTGTAAGAAAGGTAATGTAGTTTGTCAATGTGCAGTAGAATTTGAAAGAAAAAAATACTATTATATAGGCTCTACCGAAAATAAGATTACAATCCGTGTGGCTAATCACCCTAGAGAGCTTTAAAAACAGACAAAAAATCAACTCCAGCGGATTAAGTTCGTATGGGAATTAAAAGATAACAGGGAATTTGATATTAGATGACACATTATAAGTTCTGCAATATCTTACAGAGTCTCCAGCAGGAGGTGTAACTTGGGTACCGAACAAACTTTTAGAATCCTTACGTCTACAGAAATTTTACTTAACTTACGTAATGAGAAAAGTATTTCTTGCATTCATATATGTTCTCTAAGTTTAAGTAATAAATATATAATTATATTATAGTATAATATAACTACATAATATAATAATAATAATGATAATAACAAATTGAAAATAATATGTGCCCTTTTATTGGAAGAATTTATATAAACCCGTTGGAGTCTTTCATTTTGCTAATGTAATTCTCTTCCTCCCAAGCATTTACACATATCTTGATAAATAATAATGACTATAAACCTTTTATCACACATTATCGTTGTCTCCATGATCTCACATTAACAACTATATTTTACATATTCTTAGAAACGATTTAATAATCATTAACCAT
>NC_068987.1:37767459-37767964 GCF_001194135.2 Octopus bimaculoides
TATTCATTAATAAACGTTAACCTATATAACGAATTGAAATTAATATGTAACCATTTATTTCATGTCTTTTCTGAACCCATTGGCGCCATTATTTCTACTAACGTAATTCTCTTCTTCCCATATATTTATACATAACTAAATAACATTGACTATAGAACTTACAATACACAATACCATTACCTTTGTTGCTTTACATCAATAACTATAATTTAACGTATTCTTATAAACTAATTTGCAAGATATAAAGCGTATATAAGCATGTGATTATACGCAAAGTATATTTAGTTAGGTGAAAGTATGTATATCTGTGCACCTACGTACACAGTTATGTATGCACATGCATGTGCTTGTGTGTGTGTATCTATGTATTTATGCATATGTCTGTATATATGCATGTGTAGATAGGTATATGTGTGCGTATGTGTGTGCATGTGTATGTATCGATATGCATGTAAATATATATATGTATATATGTATAATATATATATATATATATATATATATA
>NC_068987.1:37768234-37769595 GCF_001194135.2 Octopus bimaculoides
GTGTGTGTGTGTGTGTGTGTGTGTGTGTGTGTGTGTGTGTGTGTGTGTGTGTGTGTGTGCGTGTGTGTGTGTGTATATGTATATGTACATGTATATGTGTCCGTGTGTGTCTGTATATGTATGTATATATATGTATATATATGAGTATGGATGTGTATACATATATGTGTGTGTATGTGTGTGTATGTATATATATATATATATTGTATGTATGTATACATATGTATGCGTGTGAGCATAGCTATGTATGTATGTATGTATGTATGCATAAACATATTGTTGCCGCTGGTCTTATGACCATATAACTCCACACACTCCTATATTTTGCAAAACCGTTAGGTGTAGATACATTTCTTTCTAGAGACGCTATTGCATATACAACTAATTCAAAATTTCCTCGACCAATGCGCACTGATTGATTAATGTTTGCTCTATGTTCATTTTTTTTATATATGTGAAAGTGTATGAATGTATATATGTTTTACATTTTTATATATGTCTAATAAATTGATATCTTTGGGTTGACAACTAAGTTCCCGCCGTTTTTGTTAATTTAAATTTTTTAAAAGGTTTAATAAAAAATGATATCTAATGAATCAATAATGTATGCACCCTTGTTGCTTACAATTTATTCCCAACGTTCAACAAGATTTTTAATACCTCGTTAGTAGAAATCACCCGATATCGACTCGAAAAATTGATCCAACCAAGCTCTCAGTTCTGCATCAATATTGAACAAGACTACGCGCATAGTATTTGAAAGAGATCGAAAGAGGTGGAAATCCGTTGGTTCCAAATCAGGAGAGTACGGCGGGTGTGGCAGCACTTCCCAGCCATGCGTTTGAATGGCTTCTTTGGTCATATTGGCGATATGAGGGCGGGCGTTGTCATGCAGCAGAAGAACTCCATGCTGCCGATGAGGTCTCTTCTCTTGAATAGCCGTGTTAAGTCTTTCCATCTGTTGGACATAGAGTTCCGCGTTGACCATTTGGTTCCGTTCAAGCAATTCGTAATGGATAATCTCTTCCTAGTCCCACCATACGCACAACATCGTTTTACGTGGATGAAGATCTTGTTTCACGTGCGGTGTCACTTGTTTACCGAGGCTAAGCCATTCCTTATGCTGCTTCATATTGATGTATAGGCACCATTTTTTGTCGCCAGTAACGATTTGGTAAAGAAATCGCTGCTTGTGTTCTTGAGATGAGCGGTGACGAGCGAACAAACCAGCGGAGATTGTGGCTCGTTGATTTTTGTTGTTGTCACTTAAAAGCATGCGGAACCCATGCTCCATACTTCTGAACCTTTCCCATCGAGTGAAGATGCTTCTCTATAGCAGTGTGGAAGCATTTCATTTTCTC
>NC_068987.1:37769740-37771315 GCF_001194135.2 Octopus bimaculoides
CGAACGCAACTGGACGGCCAGAAAGAGGTGCGTCTTTGAGGTCAAAATTTCCATTTTTGAACTTGGCATACCAGCCACAAGCGGTTTCTTCAGCTATGGCACCATCTCCATACACAGCACAAATGTCACGAGCAGCTTTTGCGGCCTTAGAGCCTTGATTAAAAGCAAAACGAAGGTGTCGAAAATGCTCGTTTTTCTTAACTTGACATTCCATTTTAATGATCTGAAAATAAACAAAATTAGCTAAAATTAACTAGAAAAAAAAAATCATTCAAAAATAGAATTCTCGAAAAAAATAGATTCCAAAATTTAAAAACGCAATAAATTCCAAAATTTAAAAAACAAACGGCGGGAACTTAGTTGCCAACCCAATACTTACTCTTCCTTAATCTTATTTTAAATTTTCTTCATTTATTTCCATTTTTACTTTATTTACTTTTCTATTCTATTCTATCTTATTCTTTACTGTATTCCTCATTATATTCTAATTAATCCGTAAACCCTTCACTCACACATATTAATAAAAATGATAAATCTTATTATTTAGTCTGCTGGCATGAACTGATAGGTCGGCATGTAACATCTTAAGGTACATCTTTTTCTCTGAAGAAATTATGCTCATAACATATAAATGCAAATTTAATGCATATATCTGTAATTTACCTATTGGACACTAATGGAAACGGCTGTAAGAAGTAGAAATTACCAATATATTAATAATAAATAATTATTAACTTTCAACACACCATTTTCTTTCCTTCAATTAATTTAACATGAATTATACGCTTAATATATACCTATTGATGTTAGAGAAGCTCAAATACGAACATTGCAGAGTGTCGGGTGTCAATTTATGGGCAGTGCAATCCGAGGACATGTACTGAGAGTGATAAAAATCAAAACATTCAGTAAACATCATGGTGTTTAGAGTGATCACTAGTGACGGCGACGCTATGCCTCCATTTATCTTCTCACACGGCCACACACTCAACACGGATGCCTACATAAATGCCTGGAGGAGATAGTACTGCCCTAGGTTAAGAAGGTGGCTGCTGAAATATTTTATGTCTGGCAACAGGATTCTGTGCCATGCCAAACAAGCAGGAGAACTCAGTCATGGCTGTCAGACAATTTCTGTGACTATATCACCCCTAATATCTGGCGACCTAACCCTCCAAACTGCAGCTCCCTTGATTATTATGTGAGGGGCGCAGTTTAGTGAGAGACTAACAAAACACATTCTAACACCAAAGATGATCTGAAGGCAAGAATAATGGCGGCATTCACCAACTTAAACCAGGAGACCGTCAAGAAGAGTTGCAGGGGATTCCGAAGTCATCTAGAGGCCATGGTTGAAGCCAATGGCAATTTTATTGAATAAATTTACTCTCTAGTATTTCAAGATATTTTCATGTAATTTTGGTAAGTATTTCTGTTAAAATGAGATGTCAATGTTATTTGCATTTTTGCGTAATTTAGACAACAATGTATTCAACGCACTCTGAATAAATATGTTTATATATATATGTGTGTGTGTGTGTGTGTGTGTGTGTGTGTGTGTGTGTGTGTGTGTGT
>NC_068987.1:37771820-37772981 GCF_001194135.2 Octopus bimaculoides
ATATATATATATATATATATATATATAGCGTGTGTGTGTGTGTGTTTGTATGTCTGTATTTGTTCCCCGCCATCGCTTGACAACCGATGTTGGTGTGTTTATGTTCCCGTAAAGTAGCGGTTCGGCCAAAGAGACCGATAGAATAAGTACTAGGCTTACAAAGAATAAGTCCTGGGGTTGATTTTTTTCGACCAAAGGCGGTGTTCTAGAATGGTCGCAGTCAAATGACGGAAACGCGTAAAAGAATAAAAGAAAAAAAATATATATAAACATATGCATACAGGGTGCGGGGATTATATTGTCGTATAAATTACAGAAAAATGAATATAACACTGACATCTCATTTTAACAGATGTGTGTGTGTGTCTGTATGTATTTATGTTATTAAAGCTGCAAGAGCATCACAAAAAAGTGCTACTCAGAATTTCCCGTTCGTCGGGCAGTTGTGATCAGGAATCACAACAGCCCGACGATCGGGAACATGAAATTCTAAGTAGCAATTTTTTGTGATATTCTTCCAGCCTTAATAATAAAAAAAGCGTATTACTCTACCTCCGGTTTTCGAGTACTATTTTTTTCTTACTTGTTTCACATTTATGTGCTTACTCGTGTGTGTATATATATATATATATGTATGTATGTGTGTATATTTTAAGTTTGCTTATGGGAAACAGTCCAAGGATGCTGATTATTGAGCCAGTTTTTCGGGGTATCATCACGCTTTACCGATATAATGTAGGATACATAGGATAAATATAATATAATATACTCTAGCCCAGTGAACGTCACCAGTGGTGTCCCTCGGGAGACTGTCTGGAGCCTGCTTATGTTTATAGTCTACTAGCAGAAATACCCGGCGTTGCCCGGGTTAAAGAGAATAATGAAATCTAAAAACGCCGTCTAGACTACGCATCATCTTTATATATAGAGATGTATATACACACACGCACCCAAACACACGTATATATATGTATATCAATATAAATATATGAAAGTCAATGAAGTTTCGTAAAAGAAGGTGATCATGTACATACTTTCTTGCTGTTGTGATTATAACACCTCATTGTAAACTATGTTCCTTGTTGTCCCTTGTGGAGCATATACAAATAGGATTTTTGTTGCTGCCCACTCTTGAGTAGCCAACATACAGTTGTCCATGTG
>NC_068987.1:37774023-37779058 GCF_001194135.2 Octopus bimaculoides
CTCTTTGTGAAAGTATCTGTCACTACAGTATCGAAATGTGATTGTTTCAGTTAGTGGAATAGTTTCATTTTTAAAGTGAAAGTATTTGACATGAGTGTTTTTGTTTCACTTTTGACACGTAATACTTAAATAGTGGAGGAGATATTATGTTGCTGTGTGCTCGAACTCTGCAAGAAGTTAATAATTTTTTTTGACTAAAACACAACTGGAACCCTAAGTAAGGCATGTGTAAACTTTGAATGAAATTGGTTGCGTAGTTCTCGAGTTTTAGGGATTCACACAGACAGACAGACAGACAGACAGACACACACACACACATTCTCATTTTTATATATATAGATACTAGCAGTAATACCCGTCGTTGATCGGGTAATTACTATTACTCTTTCTCGGGAGCCACATTCAAAGTATTATTGCATATATAACTTACTCCTCTTGTATGTGTATGTTTTATAAGAGAAAAAATGTAATAATTGAAGCAGGAAGAACATAAATTTCATACACGAACTTCTATTTGTTGATTATATGACAATAATAAGTGAATTGTATGTGTTATTTATCAATACACTAATGCCTATCATATAATACGCTTCATTTAAATAGTAATTTACTCATTCTTGAATGTAATCATAATAATGGCAAATTAAGTAATTGAAGTATTCATGTTGCATTAAAAGTGAATATTCTTTATAAACAATGTTTTTGTTTGTTTTATTTCGGTGTGCATAAGCAAAAATATTTGCCTTTGCTCGCACACGTGATGCTGCTACATAAAGTTGGCTATATGAAAAGCATGGTTCTGAAAGTTGCAACCGAGCAACTTTTAGTGTTTGGCCCTGACTTTTATTAATGCTCATGGTAAAAGAAACTCGGATAGGAAACTAACCGCTTAAATTGGAATGGTACACTAGATAGTATAACTGGTATGCAAGGAATAAAGACGGTCTTATCTTTACTGCAACCAGTGAGAACATTTGCCTCAATGCAGTTCCTTACAAGTTTGTGCACAATTAGTCTTGAACCACTTCGCAGTTGCATATGTCAATTGAGTTATAAGTGAATATTTCTCCCGGAAGTTTATTCAATAGTATATTATTAATGCTATTTACAGCAACATTTTTTGGAGCCAGGATAGTTCGCTCACAGATACAATCTGTATTGTAATTATGAAAAAGATTTGGAAAGATTTCAGCCACCAAATCATCGACGGAATCAGCTGAATTACATATTGGACTGTTCTTTATCAATTACATATTGGACTGTTGTTTATCAATTGCAACTCTCCCTTCACCGAGTTTCAAAAGATGCTTTGCAAATAGTTCAGCTGACTGATCTCTTCAAAGTCTCGATCTCATATTTGACAACAGTTGAAGCGTTTTCATATGGTACCATGTACATGATCAGTTCATATAATGTTGACATGTATGTCCAATTTATTGAAATAAATCCCTACTTCGATACAATAAATTAAAACTAAAGGGTCTATGCATAAGATGAAATGCATAAAAATTCACACACGATACAGCTTTTCTAGAATATTCTCCTGCCTAAGGAATACCAAAGTCATATCCATCTGTTCCATATAGAAAAAGCAACAGGTACTGTAGAGTATCATAGGAGAGATGTGTATCACTTACCCGTTAAATGGAACAATCTCTACACTTTAAAATGATATCCCGTTTTCCAGATTGTTCACCTGCTAAAATTATAGCAACCTCATTAGTCTCTGGTGCATTGAGATGCTGTGAATGCTCAGTTGGGGGCCTTCCATCAGAATTGATCACCAATTGAAAATTTCTGCTTTGTGTTGGGTACATTTGAAACTCCTGATATAATAATTATTGTTATGAAGCATTTATTGAAGTTGTTGTATTATGTCAAAGTGAAGCCCTTCATTAAGATTATACCTTATTTCAGTCTGTATTTGCATATTTTTAATGAAATATACTTGAAAAAATTATGGTTTTCATTTTCTAGTAGTAAAATGCTACGAATTCGATGATATACTTGTCCTTGGATTCTTAATGTGGGCAGGAATCGTCCCTCATTCACAATATTTGCTCCAAACGATGTCATTTAGAAAGCATTGTTACAGTGTTATATTTCTTGGAGAAAATACTTTGAATGGGGGTGGGGAAGTTCCATGAAGACATTTTTCAGTTCTTCAGGAGGGTCAGAAAGAAAGGTTGCATAATTTCCGCCCTCCTGCAGCATAACCCAAGTGGTTCATTTAATCATTTTTTATCACCACAGCAATAGCTGTGGTGATAACATTTTTTTGGCAAAGTTGGTGAGACATTGAACCAATTTCAGATTCATAGCAATGATTGGAATTGTAGTTGAAAGCAACAAAGACACCATTGCTGACATGACCTGCCTTCGTTGTGCCTGATTCGGTCATTTTCACGTCTATTTGCAGTTTCTTGTAGTGTTTCTTGCATACGATGTGATGCTCTTCGAAGACTATCAACTGCAAGCCGTGCATTTCTTTCGTCTTCGTTTTCTGCTGCTCATCGAGCAGAATTCTTTGTTTTCTATCTGCACGCTGTGTATTTCTTTGATCTTTGTTTTCTGCTGCACGTCGAACTTCATTCATCGTTAGTCATATGCAAGTCGTGCATTTCTTTGATTTTCGTTTACTGCTGCACGTCGAGCTTTCTTTCTTTGTCGATCATCTGCAAGCCATGCGCGTCTCTCATCTTTGTTTTCTACTGCACTTCGAACTGCCATTCTTTGTTGGTTATCTGCAATTCGTGCATTTCTTTGATGTTCGGTTTCAGATGATGATAAAATCAAATCGATTAATAAATCGATCGAAAATCAATTTTATTCAAAATTATAGCTAATCTTCGGGTCAAAATACAACAATAATATTAATAAAATGAATGTATATATATCAACCAACAATAAATAAGAAATGAATTTATATAAAAATACTTATTTTATCAAGAAGTAAAAGTATTTATTTTACAAATAAATAAAAGAAAATAGTTCAATCAGATAAAACTAGGAACCTGTATAAACTAGATGTCAAATTATATGATTACCTATTAGAGAAAGAAATTGATAAAAAATATAAAATTGTTCCAGAAAAAAATTCTATATTCTATAAATAAGGCTTCTAAATTAATAATGATGAAATATGAGTTGGATGATAAAACTGAACCTTATGTACCTATGCACCCTAGAAATACTTTGGAAGACCATAAGGATAATTTTTATTCTGACCCTAAAGTTAGGCTTATTTGTCCTTGTAAGTCTGATCTAGGTAAATTAAGTAAGATCATTTTAGCTAAATATATCAATAGATTAAATTATATTAATTACCTTAAATTATGGAATAGTACTATAAATACTTTAAAATGGTTTAATAATATTAAAAATAGTTATAAATTTATTCAAATAGATATTGATAATTATTATTCTTCTATTAATGAGATTGTACTTAATAAGGCCCTAATTTATGCAATGAAGAAGGTAGGTATGACTTATGATGAAGTTAATGTAGTTAAAATGGCTCGGAAATCGATAATTAAATACAATAATAAGTTGTGGGCTAGGAAAGATACTAGGGACTATTTTGATATACCAATGGAGGCATCCGATTCAGCACAAGTAACTGATTTATTAGGTATATATTTATTATCGGAACTTCAACTTGAAAACTTAAAATTTGAGAGTGGTTTATATAGGGATGACCTCTTATTACTAACTAAGAATTGCACCAATAGAACACTAGAATTATATAAGAAGAGACTATATAGTTTTTTCAAAAGAAATAGATTAAAGATTACTATATATAAGGAGAACTATAATATAAATTATTTAGATGCAAATTTTAACTTATCAACAGGTAAAACCCAACCTTACCATAAGATTAATGAAAATATTAAATATATTCATGCGAAAAGTAATCACCCACTAACAATTAAGAAATCGTTAACATATACTATGGGTAAGAGAATATCATTACTTTCATCCAATTTAGAGATCTTCGAAAAACATGCACCTTATTACAATAAAGCCCTTCGTGAGGCGGGATATACTAATGATATTCAATTTTTTAATAATCCGAAATATAATTATAATTATGATATTAATGATTATAATATTAATGATCCATTTAATAAAAATAACTTTGAGAATTATGATAAGGTCTAAGGTAATTATGGTAAGAATAGTAATTATTATGATAATAAAAAAACATAAACATAAACATAATTGTAATGGACACACTAATAGGATTAAATTTAATTCATTTAATGATAATAATAAATTTAATAATATAAATAATGAATATAATAATATCTATAATCAGAACAAACTTTGGCTAATCATTCCTTACGGCGTTCAAGTTAAAACTAACATTATGAAAAATATTTTAAATGTAATTGATATATTCCTTAGAGATAATAAAAAATATTATATCTTTTCTAATAATAATTTGGGTGTAGGTTATCCTACTACTAATAATGTTGGTAACATTATTTTTTCTTTTAATAAATTTAATAGATCTAATAGATTTAATAGATTTGCATATATGCATAAGTATTACAAATATGAATTAAATACTTATTCTAATAATAATAATGAGGACCAGGATATAATTAATTGTACATGAAGAGATAAGACTAACTGTAAATTTAATAATAAATGTAATTTGTCGTGTATAAATGTATAGTGACTTTAATGGACGGGAATAAATTTAATGGTTATAACTTAAATAAGTTTTACATAGGATCGACTTCGAATAAAATTAAATTACGGGTGGCTCAACACATGAATTCCTTTAAGAATAGAAATTTGATTAATTCTATTGCCCTTAGTAAATATATCTAAGAATATTAAGTACATTTTACATTGGGAGATAGTTTGTAAGGCGAAATCTTATCGTATAGGTAATAACTTTTGTAAGTTGTGTACTAATGAATTTAAGGAGATATTATTAAATAATCATAATACTTTGTTTAACTCTCTTGTTGAACGTAAAATTAAATGTAAACATAAATTACATTATTTATATAATAAATTTAGC
>NC_068987.1:37781222-37788497 GCF_001194135.2 Octopus bimaculoides
TCTTCTCGCTTCACCTCTAATCACCCAAAACATACAAAGACAAACATTCCCTTCAACCTTGCGAGAAGAATTTGCCCAATTGTCTCTAATTATAGAACTCGAAATAAAAGTACGGTATTCCACAACTTTACTTTATTATATATATATATATATATATCTATATATATATATATGGGAGAATATACAAAAAATAACAACATATATATATATATATATATATATATATATAAATTAGTGTACATTTAAACACAAAAGAAGTGAGCCTTAACAGGTCGCCTTACATGGTAGAAGGAAATGAAAAAGTCCAAGCCACAGTTAAGAGCAATTTTGAAGGGAATGAAAGATTTTTTAAATTACCATGCTTTACAGCCAGACCTTAGGCTTCGAACTCTAATTAGCAAATAAAATAATTTGCAAGGCGAAGTTCTCATCAGCGGGTACGCCAAACATTAACATATATGTATATGATTTAAATTCCTTTAGTACTTATAATTAGATTCTAATTCCAATGGCTGAATACTAATCACACGCTTGAAAAGTAAAGTACTAAAGGAATTTGAATCAAACTGTTTGATCCATACATGTGACTCCCAATAAATGTGTTGAGTGCCCATCTTTCGTTTGTTTGCTCACCCCTATATATTGGAATAAAAAGATAGGTCAACGTGCTTTTTTAATGTCTAACTTATCCCTGATGATATTTTGCTCATAACTTATAAATGCAAATTTAATGCATAAGTTTGTAATATTTAAAATATTTAATTATATATTCTAATTGTAATTATATATTCTAATTGTAATTATATATTCTAATTGATGCCTCAGCATGACCGCAGTTTTAAAGCTGAAACAAGTTAACGTTAAAGATTTATATGTGTGTTATTGATAACATCAAGAAGGTACTCCTTTACTGCATATCAAAATGTATGCATATGTATACATGTATAACCACCATATATATTATATATAAAGAAAAAGAGAGACAGAGAGAAACGGAAGACAGATAAAGATAAAGAGAGACTGTAACTCATAATTAACGACATGAGTAACCACATAAAAAGCAAAGTGAAAATGCCTTTAGCAATCTGAGGCTCCGTGAAAGATTAAGATAATAAGTGTCACATGTTTCGAACCATTTTCTTCAGAAAGTTAGAAGGAAACATGTATAAGAAAGAAAGAAAACGCAGTGGTGACGAGGAATATGTGTATCAAGTAATGAAAAATATAGCTGAGGTTGAATGACCGGCAATGATAAAGAAGGTATGGTGTTTCAAACGTACAAAATTACACAGGAGGTAAATATGTGTAATGTATGTGAGCGTATGTATATAATTGTTATGCTATGTGTTGTGCAGATTTGGGTGTGCACACGGATGTAGTAATAGTATTACTCAAATAAATACTTGAATATAGTTATCTAGAATACCCTTTCGCAGAATTAATATGTTCACAGAGAACGTGCTTCGTACTACGCCAACATAGATATGATATTAAACTAACACAATAATCCGAAACGAACGATCAACGCTGTCAACTGCTCCTTGTCAACTGCTGACTTTCAACTGCCGAGTGTCAATTGCGAACAGTTCACACAGTTTCTTTATTTTATTGAAATGCGTCAGTCCACTTTTGGTTACGTGTGGGCGGTCAGGATCCTTCCACAACAGTAATTTTACCCCATGCATTGAGATCTGGTATATACAGGTCAATGTGTATAGGTGTATTGTCAAGAAATTTGTTTGCCTGCGTATGCATGTAACTGTTTTTTAATGTGAGCTATTATAATTTTCAGTGTTAGTTGATATATCTATGTACATATGTGCGCTTGTGTTTAAATGTAGGCTCATATATTTTGTGTATATTTTTTGTTATGCCATTATGGATATTGCTGTGTTGTTGTGCGTGTTGGCTTCAGCTTGTATGTATAGATACCTATGTAGTACGTATGAATGTGATATCTGTCTAATGTGCGCGCTTGTGCCTGCCATTCTCATGTGTTTCATTTGATTATGGCCATGAGTATACATTATGATTGGTGTATTCAATTTGTCGAAGTATTGTGATAGAGCTCATATATATATATGTGTTGAGGCTATCATATGACAGTATGTGTATGTTTCACTGTGCTTGTGTATTCAGGTGGTGTGGATGCGTGTGAAAAAAAGAATAATACCTTTGGGTAAGAGTGTACTTGGTTGGAATGTATGTGACTGCATGTGGGTTTGGATAAGTGCATATATATTTATACATATATACATGCATGCATACACATACACCTACACACACACACACATACACACACACACACACACACACACACACACACACACACACACACACACACACACACACACACACACACACACACACACACACATATATATATATATATATATATATATATATATATATTGGGGATTTGGTGATGTACGTATTAAAGATAAAGTATATAGTGGTTTGAATTTCAGAAGTTACGTAAATTAGAGGCTATAAAAGAAGGAAAGACATGAATAGGGTAAAGATGATAAGTAGTGGAGAATTTGAAATATGCATATGATAATCTGAAGGCTGGTAGGCAGGAAAAAAGGAAGGCAGTTGTGGATTGTATGAACGCAGTGGATAAAGTAGAAGTGTAGGTGAGGACGAAGGCTTCTTCGTCCGAATATAATAAAGTGGACCATAAACTTAGATTGTCGCAAAATCATGGTTGGTGGTGTAGTGGAAAAGAAAATTGTGAGACAAAAAGTAGTCAAATCTGAAGGTTATCACTGGGACACTAAAGGGTAGTCATACATATGAATGTGCCTGTATGTACCACACATGTACACACGCACACACATACGCGCACACATACAAGGAAATAAACAGTTGAATCTGATCAAAGTAGTGATGATCTGTATCGGCAATTAGTGAGTGTAAACAGTTGACGAGTGAAAGAATTTTGGGTAGATGTATCAAATACCCGTCCCATAACTTTTCGTTTTACTTTTGCTTCAAAAATTTCTTTTGAGATTTTTGTTTTCACCAACGGATATTACAATTTTGACCTCAAAATAGATTTTCAAAATTTGAAATGACACTCCTAGAGTTTTCTTGGATGAGTAATGTGAATTTGTTGTAGAATTAACACATTTTCCCAACATACTTTAAATGGTACGATATATTTTATATAGCAAATTTGAAACGAACTAGTGATTGGGATGTACTATAGATAAGGAAAAGCGATTTAAAAGAGGGTCTGTAAATGGCGAAAAGAAAAGGTTTAAAGTTGGGCTTATGGGAATCTAAAATTTTTTGTAATTACCTATATCTTATATACTCTTTTTACTCTTTTACTTGTTTCAGTCATTTGACTGCGGCCATGCTTGAGCACCTCCTTTAGTCGAGCAAATCGACCCCAGGACTTATTGTTTGGAAACCTAGTACTTATTCTATCGGTCTCTTTTGCCGAAGCACTACGTTACGAGGACGTAAACACACCAGCATCGGTTGTCAAGCGATGTTGGGGGAACAAACACAAACACACAAACATATATATATATATATATATATATATACATATACACGACGGGCTTCTTTCAGTTTCCGTCTACCAAATCCACTCACAAGGCTTTGGTCGGCCCGAGGCTATAGTAGAAGACACTTGCCCTAGGTGCTACGCAGTGGGAATGAACCTGGAACCATGTGGTTGGTAAGCAAGCTACTTACCACACAGCCACTCCTGCGCCTATATGAACATAATAAAGAATAATAATATGCCAATTCATCATCATTATTTAACGACACTGTTCCATGGATTTGGACGATTTCGTGGATCCGATGCTACTACCATTGGTATAAGGGTTACACTTGGCTAAGATCTTCCAGTAAATACTGTAGTTGACACCTTGTTCTTTTAAGAACCATATATAATTGGATAATTTAGTAGTCATTCGTTTATTCCAGTGCCTGAAACTTAAGGTGTGATTGTTAAATCTTGCTTTAAAATTTCCCTCTGTGAGACCAACATATCTCTTGGATGAAACTCTTATCGTTGGTGGAATTTACAGTAGCGACATAATTAATGGCCTCGGTCATACAGGCTCCATTTAGTGGGCACAGGTCTTTATTCCTGCAGGAACAGCCGGCTTCGTGGTGTTGTGTTGTATTATGCGTGATTATGCTTTTAAAATATTTGGGTGAACTAAAACTAATTTTTAGGTTATGTTTATTAAAGAGTTTTCTATATTTGTGATGCATTGGAAAACGTCTATCTATAAGCGACAAGAAATATTTACCTATATTATAGGTCACTTCGTGGGAGTAAGGTGGTATGAACTAGATAATTTTCCTGTGTCTATGTTTCATTTTCTTTATTTCTGGTCTAATAGGAGGGGGTGTAAACTATTTCCTCTTTAAATCTACTCGTTTTGAGGGCGTTGTTGTATAAGGGGCAGCATTATAAAATATGTTTATATTGGCGGAGAGGCTAGAAATTCTTCCATTAATATTCTTAACTAAATTCTTAAATACTATGAGGGTGGCATGAACCTATATTGATGTGACTAAGTCTATCGTTTGGCTTTCTATAGGGTTTATAAATATTCTCATGTAAATCTAGAGATACGTCAAAGAAATTGACAACCGTCAGGTTGGTATCTGTCGTTATCTTAAGAGCGAATGTTTTCATAAGTTGGATAATATCCTCCCTTAAACGATCTTGCGTTGGTCCGTTGGTATTCTTAGTTAAAGCTAGACAGTTGTCCCTATAAATAGCAAAATATATACCAGGAAAGGCTTTTCCTAACGTGTGGAGCAGGATAGCCCAATGAGATCGCATATATCTGCTCCATCATATGACACCATGCTCACATCGAAAGAGCCCTCTGTGACTACTGTCGTGACTTACTCTGCGTTCTCGTTGAAGAGCATGGTCTTTCTAGTATGCAGGATTATATCCTTATGTTGTTCACTAATCTCCGCACAATCGCCTGCGAAATTGAGGGCTTTATCTAGTAGTTTTTTTTTAGAAATAGATGCATAGAAATCTACCATATCGAATTGTGTAAATCTGACTTTATTCTTATTTTTAATTGCTTTAAACCAGTTAACAACTTCTATACTATTGGACAATTGTACTAAATTAGTTGCTTCTCTAACTTTAGCATTCATTTTTTTATATAATTTTCTTACTAATTATACCAATTTCTGATTTAGCAGGATTAATTAGTTTGCATTTAGGATTAGATAGGAAGTTATTTTTATGATCCTTAATAGTTATAAAGGCCTCTTTTTTTGGAAGGATCTCTATGTTTTATCGAATTTAAACCTAGTGGCGATGACATTAGCTTCCTTAATATTATCATAAACTTCCGGTCTAGTGTAATTACTAATGACATTGTTATGTAGGAGTTGTGAGTATATGCTGTTGTCTACAAGGTGAAATTTCTTGTTTTTATCAGAATAAGTGCCGTTCTGTTTTTTCTTTTTTTTTTTTTGGAATCTCATTCTTTTGTTGTTAAACATCTTTGTATTTGGTTTGCAAGATTCTGTATTTGAATTCGTGCGTTGAAGCATATTATATTGTGTCTGGGGAAAGTCATTCTGTTTTATTGCTTTATTAATTAATACACCCACCAGTTCGATTTATACTCATTTACTTATTTATTTTTCCTAAATATTTTCGTTGCTTCTTGCAGCCTCTTCAATAGTCGTTAATTAAAAAAAAAATAAAGAAAAAGTCAAGAAAAAGAAAAACAACAACGTGAGGAGGTAGCACATGCTAACTATTAATAATACGCTCGGAGAGGGAAAAGCGTAGTTGTTCTAGGTTTCGAGCATAGCTCTCCTTCGGAAACAGGAAAGTGCAAAGAAAAGGGAGGAGGGGTGTGTGTGTGTGTGCATGTGTGTGTGTTGTGTGTGTGTGGCGGCATGTATGTGTGTAACAGCGTGTGTGGGTGCGTCTATGTGCGTGTGCGGGTGTGTAGAAGTATATGTACGTGCGTTTATGTGTGTGCTTGTGTGTGTATGTTTGTGTGTGTTGTGTATATGGAGGGTTGTGTGTGTAGAGGGTTGTGTATGTGGAAGGTTGTGTGTGCGTGTGTGTGCGTGTGCATGTGTGTATGTGTGGATGTGTGCGTGCGTGTGCGTGCCATCATGTACTTATGCATACATATATGATGGTTGTCTACTCGTTAAACGAGCTTGATCATTCCTGAGAAGAGTTAAGCGTCAAAAATACCCGCGGAAGTATTAAGTTAAGTGCGGCTTGCACAACATTAACGATACCAAGAAGCCCAGAGACAGGCAAAGAGCAAGATATCTGGCTCAGTAGAGCAGCAGGTTTTATATATGAGGTAGCCTCCTCTTAGAGGGATGCCTTGACAAAGACAAGGGATCCTTCATTCTCAGTGGGCAATAAATATTTACAACCCCCTTTGACACCAACCCGAGTATTTCTACGGGTATATACATACATACATGTGTGTGTGTGTGTTTAAATACACACATACATACATATGTACATACATACATACATATGTGTGTGTGTGTGTGTGTCAGATTTCATGTTATTAATTGTGTATTCTGGTATAACGTATTTATGACACTGATATGTTTTTCAAAATATCTATTCATTTAAATTTAGATTTAATAGTAATTCTTTCTAAACTGTTGATGTCATACATTCATAGTGACACTATACATAACGTATTTAAAGAGTTTCTTATTTCTGTCTTCAACGTTTAACATCAAATTATTTGCATAATGTAATTTAATTCAATTTCATTTTATTTTAGCTTTTGTACATATTTGTTGTTTTTCTATGACCGTTTAAGTATATATTATTACCATTGGGATTTTGGTATATATATTTCTAATGATCTGTCAATGCTTTACTTTCTGTTGATGTGTAATATTAAATATCGTTTTTCGTATAATTTGTTAATCTAATAATAATTTGCAGAAATCGGTGTTTATACTTTAAACTACCCTATTTATAGTTTTAATGTCACGCCATTACTTAATAGGTTAGCACGTTATGAATTTGCATAAAATTATTAACTTTCACAAATCTCGAATGGTAAGCTGCAGGAATAATGTTTTCCTTGGAATTTCCGAAAAATTTTCTTCTTGAATACATTTAATAGGTATCCAGGCTATAGGTATAGCCTTCTTAAATTCTGCATTGAAATATTACAACTGCTGGTCTATCTCTGCGTGTGACTGTCGCTCTCTCTCCATGTGTGTGTGTGTGTGTGTGTGTGTGTGTGTGTGTGTGTGTGTGTGTGTGTGTGT
>NC_068987.1:37788623-37788983 GCF_001194135.2 Octopus bimaculoides
TGTGTGTGTGTGTGTGTGTGTGTGTGTGTGTGTGTGTGTGTGTGTGTGTGTCTATCTCTCTCTGTATGTATGTATAACGGTTTCCTGTATGTATCACTTTTTATGATGATACTAACATACCCGTGTCAACAAAAATGCCAACAGTTCTAGTAATGATAGAAAACGGTGCATCAAAACAATGAGAGAAAACATTGATAAATGTCAGCAATCGAGAAAATATATGCGCATACACAGAACTGAAGCACTTGAACAGATGCAGTTGTAATATCTCGGTTGGAAATGTTATTGCCCACGTAATACACGCGCGCGCACGCACACACACACACACCTATATATATATATATATATATATATATATAT
>NC_068987.1:37790208-37791633 GCF_001194135.2 Octopus bimaculoides
TGTGTGTGTGTGTGTGTGTGTGTGTGTGTGTGTGTGTGTGTGTGTGTGTGTCATTGTTCTTAGTAATGCTATGACCCTCTCCTCAGCCATGTCCCCTACCCCGTTGCCGCTGCTGCTACCCTTTTACCCTACATTTTGTATCGTTCTTGTAATGCACTGTGCTTGTGTGTTCGCCCAAGCTGCTGCCATCATGGTAGTTTTTGTTGTTGTTCTTATTGCTGTTGTTATGGCAGTGTTGTTAGTCGTGTTGTTGATATTGTTACTGCCGTCTGTGAGGTTACCGTATTTGTGTTTGTGTGTGTATATGGGTTCGCTTCCTACGTTGTTTGTATCCGTGCCCTTTGTACAGTTTTTTTAATGTCTAATTTTTTAATATTTACCATAGGTATGTGCATATATGTCCATTGTATATATATTACGCTGTTTGTATCTGGAGTTTTTTTCTCCCTTCAGTCTTTAGTCGTCGTGTTGTGCGGTGTGTGGTGGGTGTTATTGTTCCATTCGTGCTTTCTTTTGAGGCTCGGTCTGTCTATTGCTATGTGTGTAGCCTCAGTGATCTGTCTAAGTGTCGAGTCAGTTCTATGTGTTAATACTTTGACCTCTATACTATTGAGTAAGCCTCTATATTCTGCTTCAGCATGTTGTCAGAGCACTGACGAGCCTTTCTCTTCTTTGAGCTCTCGCCAATGTTCACCTATACGCTCTCCTATGCTGCGTGCCGTCTCTGCAATGTAAGTAGTTGTCATGCTTCTCCACCCTCACTACATCGTAAGCTATACACCATATTTCCAACCTTACAGTTAACCTGTGGGTTCATCCTACATACAATACGATGGTTTTCCGTACATGGGGACCTATCGTAAGGATAAATTCTACTGATCAGGCATTTAATAGGCGCACTAGACTTTTCTGCTACTTTAATTCGTAGATTGGCCTTATCTGATATTTTTCTAAAAAGGCATACTAGCTCGCCGCCCGGTGTACCATAAGCGAACATGACACTGGTTTTTTTTATTGTCATACCATGAGCTGGCCTTATCTATCTTTTTTTCGGGTCCTTTTTGGGCTGTTCCGAGATTTATTCCTGTATAGAGGACAGATCCCCTTTGCATCGCTCTCGGTGATGGCTTTGTATGGCTTTGTACTTAGCCTTGGCCCCTTTGTACACTCTTAAAGTGTTTCAGTCATTCGAACGTGGTAATACTGGGGCACCACCCGGAAGGGTTTTAGTCGAACAAATCGATCCCAGTAATTATTTTCATTTTTAAGCCTAGTACCGCTTTTATCGGTGTCTTTTGTTGAACCGCTAGGTTACGGGAACGCTAACACACTAATACCGGTTACTATGCAGTGGTGGGGACAAACAGAGACATAAAGGTAAAGATAGTCACACAGATATATACACACACAATATATATATGATAT
>NC_068987.1:37792161-37793256 GCF_001194135.2 Octopus bimaculoides
ATATATATACACACACACACCCATTCCCATACACACGCATACACGCGCGCGTGTATGCGTCCGTATGTGTGCTTGTGTGTATTATATTTCACTTTTTCCAGTCATTAGACTGCAGCTTTGCTGGACCAGAGCCTTGAAGATTTCAGTCGAATGAATCAAACCTCGTATTTATTTTTCAACCTGGTGCTTATTCTAGCGGTTTGTTTTTGCCGAACTGCTTTGTTATAGCAACCAACACCGATAGTGAAGCGTTTGAAATGGACAAATACAGAGAGAAATACATAGATATACATACGTAAGTATGTATACATACGACCGGCTCCCTTCACTTTTTGTTTACCAAATCCACTCAGAAGGCTTTGGTCGGCATGTGACTATAGTAAACGACATGGAGTGGGACTGAACGTTAAACCATGTTGTAGGATACCAAACTTCTTACCACACAGTCATACGCACGCACACACAAACACGCACATGCACACGTATATGTACACGCATACACCGGTACACACACATATTTATATATAGATCTATGCATATGCATACAAATACATATTTGTGCATGAAAGTGTTATCTTCTTATCCTTTACTTGGAAAAAGGAAGAAGAGTTCGTTTCAGAAATGGCAAATATAGAAAAACGGAATAGAAAGAAAGAAAGCTAAATATATTATATGTTTGTGTGTGTGTATGTGTGTATGTGTGTGTGTGTATAATACTTTCATAAGAAAAGAGCTTAATATTTATTTTCATATTATTTGTGTGACTGTGTGTGCGCGCGCGCGCGTGTGTGAATAATTGATAAATGAATATGATTTACGATGAAAATTTAGTTTCATTTTGCTTAAAATACCAACGACTTCGGAGCAAAACATGTCGTTACAGTTCACCTGCATCTGGCATCTCTGACTCGCACTCACTCCAACTCTGTTGTTTTAATTTCCATCGTTCAGCGTGACCGATTAATTGCATTTTATTATTTGTCAGAGAAGATAAGAAAGCTGAAAGAAATTTCAAATAGAAAAGACAAACGGGTAAACAAAACAACTAAGTAGAGACGGTGTTATATCAAGTGAGTAGAAACGCTGTTGGATAAT
>NC_068987.1:37793956-37798586 GCF_001194135.2 Octopus bimaculoides
GTTTTCAACTGAATAGACGTCAGTGATTAGTAGAAATTATCGAAATAAGACAATTTTTTACATGAAATAAATTCGAATACAAAAATTTGTTTCTGTTCTATAACACAAAATAGATAAGTATACGAAGTTTGAAAGTCTTTCGGTACCAAAAACACTACATAAAACATAAATGAAAACTGGTGCCCCCGTTTTAAAATAGATCCGCAGTATGTATGTATGTATGTATGTATGTATGTATGTATGTATGTATGTATGTATGCATGCATGTATGCATGTATGTATGTATGTATACACTACACTCCCACAACAAAAGACGTAATTTATTACATGTATTCATAAATAAAACTAGAATGTTATGAATTTGTAATAAATTCGACTGTTTTTTGCCACACTTTTGATAAGTCTAAAAGTTGCATTTTTGTTTTTTCTTAAAACTGATTGAAAAGATTACAAACACACACACACACACACACACACACACACACACACACACATACACACACACACACACACACACACACACATGTATATATATATTGTAGTTAAGAAATTAGATTTGCAACCACATGATTTCGGGTTCAGTTCAACTGTGCACCCCATTGGACATATATCTTATACTATAGCCCCGAGCTGACTAATACGTTCCTAGTGACTTTAGTAGATGGAAATTGTGTGGAAACCCATCATATATCGATATACCAGACAAGTGTGTACGTGTCATTGTGTTTCTACCCCACTACCGATCGACAACTGTTTTTGGTTTGCTTACGACTCCATACCTTAACGGTTCGGCAAAAGAACTGATGTAATACCTAGCAGATTAAAAATAGATAAACGCTGGGTCGGTTTCTTCGACCAAATACCACAACACGGTGCCCCAGCATGGCCGAAGTGCAATGACTGAAACAAGTAAACAATAAAAGATTCATATAAATATACACGCACGCGTACTCCAGAAACGAACGAAAGCGCTAATAATAATGAATAAATAAAAAGATTTTTCCAAAATTCTGGCGACTTTCTCTCTCTCTCTCTCTCCAAATGTCAATTCCTGAAGTAAAATTCGTGAAGTAAAATTATGTAGCAACACCAAATGGCGGTGCCTCAGCATGGCCACAGCTCATGAACTGAAACTAGATAAAATGAAAAATGAAATGAAAAAATATATATACATACATACATACATATATAAATATACGAGAATATTGTAGTTCGCTTGAAGCATTGTGTATTGTTTGTAAAAAATAATGTTTTGAATGCCACAACAATGCACTATAATAACAACAATGGACTATAATAACTGTGTTAATCATCCATAGTCTGATATAATATTTCGGAATATAAAAATCCCTTCTTCAGATAACCCTAGGAATTGATCTAGTCACAGTTATAATCCGTTTACCAACGGGGTTTTTTTCCCCGAAAGCGTCTCACTGTTTCATGGCTATTATTTATATTTTATTTTAAACTCTTATCTCATGACACTATTTCATTTATACCTCTCCATCTTATTTTATTCCATTTACATCATTTAACATTACGCACATAACTACACATACACACCCCAATTGATTTCTTCTCAGTTTCATTATGAATCTTTATACGTCTCAAGCAATCGGATTTATAACAGGTAAAATATAAAAGATACTCTTTGTCTTTTATTTTTTACTTGTTTGAATTATTAGACCGCAGCCATGCTGGGGCACCGCCTTGAATAGATTTTAGTTGAATAGATTAACTCTAGTACATATTTTTCAAGCCTGGTGTTTAATCTATCTGTTTCTTTTGTTGAACCGCTAAGTTACGGGGGCGTAAACACCAACACCGGCCGTTAAGCGGTGGTGGGGACAAACACAGACACACATACATAGAAATATATGTATAGACGTCGGTCCTCTTTCAGTTTCCGTCAACCAAATCCACTCACAAGCTTTAGATCGGTCCGTGACTATAAAAGACACTTGTCCAAGATGACACACAGACTGAACTCGGAACCATGAGGCTGCGAAGCAAATTTCTTACCACACAGCCACGTCTGTGGAGCCACAAAATCTACACAAAATCTACACACACACCCACACACACACACACACACACACACACACTTGCACTGTTTATAAAATCATTATTCAAAAATGCTGTTTCTTTTTTATAGACAGTTAAGGTTTATATTATTTTCTTATTGGTGCTTTTTAGTTGTCTGCATAAACAATCAAGCATATTCTTTTGTAACACCCATGTTTTTAAAACGTCCATTTGTTATTCCCTGGAGAATATCATTTGTCATATTTGCAGATTTTTTTGATATATTTCAAATACAGGGGAAGGCTAAATATGTCCCGTTTTCTGACCTTTAGACTCCGCTATCTATGATAAGCAATAACTTAATCCAAAAGACTGGCGTGGTTTTTCTGTCTTGTATTGTTTGACATAAAACATATATAACAAAATTGAAGTCACAATCATGAGCTCTCATTCAAACACCTTGTCTATTCAACCATTCGCCACTTTGAGTGGTCACTTGTCCAGAGTGAAATAGCTACTAAATATTCCTCAAACTATACCTTCTAAACTTAAAAAAGAAAAGACGGTTTAGATATGCCCAAAATGATTTGCATGATATCTTGATTAACCCTTGGTTAAATGACAACAACTTAATGATTTCTTTTGATAAGACAAAATAAGGTTTTGCATTCAGTAAGGTTCATTCAGAGATGTCTGAATATTTAATGAAAATAAAAAAAATGTAGCTATTGTAGCTGGACACGGAACAAATACAGTAGCTTTTCATTACATCAACAGCTGCGGTAAAATATTCTAGGGTCCAAATTATGCAGCATACAATAGAATATATTAGAATATTTCAGCGATACATTACAGACAAGTATGTTTTACGTTGTAGAGGAAATGATAAGCTGCTAACATGTCGATCTCAGCTGAAACCAAATTTGAATCATCATGGACAATACCTTATGAAAGTTTATGTTAGTTACAATATTCCACTCCTCAAAACCCCAAGACATTTCTGTATTCAAATATAGAGAGCGTCACGGAGTAAGAGAAAAGTTTCAATTCTCACACCTGAATGCATATAAGTTTCTCCGTTTTAGAACAGCTATAAAGATTCAAGCAGACGTTATTTACACTCTGCTTAAGTTTATGTACTTTCTTCAACAGTGGTTCCTCAAAGATACTATGCTGAACTCGAAGTTATCCAATGCCACAACCAAAAAGAAATCAATGGAACATTCATTATCCACATGAGCTTGAATTTTGCTAAAAGCTTTTATTGAAAGTGATAGTGACTGGAGTGATTTTTTTCCTTGTAATTCAAGTTTATCATTGTCGTGTCTGGAACAGTCTTCGTGAGCACTTCATTTAGATATTAAAAAATATTTTCCCGGTTAATTTGTTCGATCTACTGATTATCATGCAAATAAGGAATTCAAATTATGAATAGTACTGAACTTCAGTTTGCAAACTAACTGCTATTTTTACTTTTATTTATTTATTTTTTTTCATTTGACATGTTGAAATTGGAGTTTAGTGTTCAAACAAAATAATTTATAAAACTTCATAGGCTATTTAATTTCCACGTGGCTGGGCAACCGACCAATCGATTCGGGATCGAATATGGATGCTTTATTTCTGCTTGTGTCATAACGCATTTCGGTAGCTGCAGTGTTAAAACACTATGTGTGTGTTTTGGCGTGGGGGTGGGGGGTTTAACTCCTTGCATCCTTTTTATATTCCTTGATTTCAAATTCAAATTTCTAATTTCGCTTCATGCTGTGAGGAGACAGATACCTCATTTTATATTAATGGCCATCCAGAGGGCCCCACGCATCTTTGAATAGCGTTGATTATAGTTTCATATAAATCTCTTCGTAACATCTAAAGTTGATCCGTGTGCATGAGTTTATGAATGGAAGCCTGATTGACTTTAGAAAATAACAGCCAAAATAGATGTCTGCACCTAACCAATATCGATGAAGGTTTTTAAAATCGTTTGTAATTAATGTTGTAATTATCGAATGCTCCAAAACACTTTCACGAAGTGGAACATCTCAGAAACTTAATGCAACTCTATGAGCTTTCTCCCTCTCTCTCTCAATTATCAAATCCATGACTTTCTCTTAAAAAACATGAAAATATTTCACTTTAATGTATTTCTTCTTAATATATCTTATTAACAAATTTACAAGCTGTCATGCTGAAGATTCCTAAAAATGATGAAATACTACTATACATAATGACCACTAACTACAGACTGTAACAACATCAAATCGATATGAAATTAAAATTATATGGGTATGGGTGAAAATGCTCCCTTTGCTACCACTTGGTTTCAGGTTTTGTCCCACTGCACAACATCTTACCTTGCGAGTGAATTTGGTAGACAGATTTTATGCCTATCTATCTATCTATCTATCTATCTATCTATCTATCTATCTATCTATCTATCTATCTATCTATCTATCTATCTCATCTCTCCCTCTCTATATATGTTTGTGTATGTGCTTGTGTGTGTTTGTGTGTGTGAGTGTGTGTGTGAGTGTGTATGTTTGCATGTACGTATATATAAATATATATACATACATACATACATATATATATATATATATATATA
>NC_068987.1:37800880-37801726 GCF_001194135.2 Octopus bimaculoides
ATATATATATATATATATATAGTGTCAATCTTCGGTAGTATAGTGGAGACCGGGGCTTTATTCCCCGCCGGTGAGGCCATTTTCAAGTCGGTTCTCCAGCATGGCCGCAGTCAAAATGACTCAAACAAAAAAAAATATTAGAATAAAAGAATGTGTGTATGTGAGTCTGTGTGTGCGTGTGTTTGTGTGTGTCTAAGTGTGTGTATGTGTGTGTGTGTGTGTGTGTGTGTGTCTGTGTGAAGATGTGTGACTCAGTGGTTAGAAGTATTCGGCTCACATTCGTAATCCTGAGTTCGATACGCAGCGGAAAAGTGTCTCCTTGAGCAAGACGTTTTAGTTCACGTTTCTCCAGTGCACTCAGCTGGCAAAAATGTGTAGTACCTGTATTTCGAAGGGCTAGCTTTGTCACATTCTGTGTCACACTGATTTTTCCTGAGAATTACGTCAAGGATACATGTGTCTGTGGAGTACTTGCATGTAAATTTTACGACCATATATATATATATCATCATTATGCTTCTTCATCTTCTTCTTCTTAATTACTTGGTCTGTACTAGACCATAATTCTAACTTTAACTTAGTGGTTATTGTGGGTAGATAGTTATTTATAATGTTCTTGCTTAATATTCCTATGTCCGATCTCGTTGGGCATATGAGTCTTAGTGATGGCTGTGTCCAGAAATTTACTTTATGGTCCTTGAGTATAAATCTTGGTTCTCTTGGTACCAACGGTTCTGTCCTATTGGTCAAGTTATACTTTTCCATTATTTCTTTAGTTTCTATGTTAGCTTCCTTAAGTACTTTCCAGTTTGCTATTTTATAATTCTTCTCAATTTCCTTCTGCAA
>NC_068987.1:37808104-37812111 GCF_001194135.2 Octopus bimaculoides
CTTAATTACTTGGTCTGTACTAGACCATAATTCTAACTTTAACTTAGTGGTTATTGTGGGTAGATAGTTATTTATAATGTTCTTGCTTAATATTCCTATGTCCGATCTCGTTGGGCATATGAGTCTTAGTGATGGCTGTGTCCAGAAATTTACTTTATGGTCCTTGAGTATAAATCTTGGTTCTCTTGGTACCAACGGTTCTGTCCTATTGGTCAAGTTATACTTTTCCATTATTTCTTTAGTTTCTATGTTAGCTTCCTTAAGTACTTTCCAGTTTGCTATTTTATAATTCTTCTCAATTTCCTTCTGCAACATATGATTTTGAGTTGATTTGATCTAGTTACAGCTCATGAGCTGTGGCCATGCTGGGGCATCACCATTTAGTGTTGCTACATAATCATACTTCACTAATTCGTTTTAGAAATTGACATTTGGTGCATAAGGGTGTTTGATGCTGCTGCCCTCTTCTGCACCTCCTGCTGTGAAGTTGGTTCATCTGGGACACTTGAGAGCAATAGGACCAGTTTCATCTTGAAGACACCTACGTCCACCCCTTGCAGGTTTCTGAGGTCCTTCGGGAGGATACTGAAGAGCTGTGGTCCTCTGAAGCCCAGGCTGTTGAAATATCTTGTCCTATATCTTGATGGCAAATTTGGAGTCCTTGGTACTATGCAGTGGCGCCCTATTCTAGTATTTGTGTAACTGTTGATGTCAAAGTTTGGCACAAGTCCCTCCAGGATCTTTCAGATGTATATTATGGCTTATCTTTCACGCCTACACTCTAATGAATAGAGTCTTAATCTCTTGAGTCTTTCCCAATAGCTTATATGCTGCATAGAGGCTATCTTCTTCGTGTAGCTTCGTTGGATTGCCTCAACTTCTGAAATTAATTTGACACTGGTTGGTGACCATAGCTGAGAGCAATAGTCAAAGTGGCTTGGGACAAGTATCCTCCAGAGGACCATCGTGGTTTCCTGATCTCTTGTTCTAAAAGTTCTAAGAATCCATCCGGTCAGCCGCCTGCATTTAAAAGCCAACTTAGCAACATGACATGGAAGGATGCATCATTACTCATGTAAATGCCCATATCTCGCACTGACTATCTCTCTGGGATTGCAGTCCTCCAGGTCCAGTCTATTTAATTGGTATTGCATTTAGTTTTGCATGCTGATAGCACAAGACTTGAAACTTTTCAGCTTTAAACTGCATGCTATTCTTTTCAGCCCACTTGTATATTTTATCCAGCTCACATTGCAGGTGCATAGTGTCTTCATGGTTCTGTATCACCTGTGAGACTTTTGTATCATCTGCATAACTTGTGATCGTGGCTCTCTGTGTGGCTGAGGCAAAACTGAGAGGGCCATTATGAACAGTAGGGGTCCCAGAACAGTGCCTTATAGAACACCACTCACTATTTGTGTGTCACTGGAGGTGGCCCCATTGGCTACTACCACCTGACTTCTAACCTTCAGAAAGTCATGCAGCCATTCTCCCAGTTTTCCGACTATGTCGAGATCACGCAGTTTGTGACATATCATTCCATGATCGACTTTTTGAAGGGCCTTTGCAAAGTCGAGATATATCACTTCCACATTTGAGTAGTTGAGCAAATATTTCAGCACCCAGTCATAGTGTTGTAAGAGCTGAGTCAGGCAGCTTCTTCCTGTTCGGAAACCATGTTGGGCGTTAGTCAGCAAGTCATTTTCCTCAAGGAAGGTGATTAGTTTTCATCTAACTATTCGTTCCATGACTTTACTGATATGCGAAGTCAGAGAGATAGGTCTGTAGTTTCTGGCCTCTGCTCTGCTACCACCTTTATGAATAGGGCATATTTTACCCTCCTTCAGCTTGCTTGGAAGTTTGCAAGTTGCAAGGAAGCTCTGGAAGAGGGACTGCAGTGGTCTTGCTAGGACTCGTTTACATGCATTTAGAAGGATTGCTGGGAATCCACCAGGGCCAGTAGCTGAGTTTGAGTTCATTTCATCTATAGCCCTTATTACATCGTCTTCTTTTATATTGATGTAATCAATCACTGCCCCTGTTTTTATATCTGCAGCGGTAAAGAAGTCAGCTGCATTGCTGACTTGCAAGTGTCCTAAGGGTGGAGTGAAAATACTTCTGAATTGCTTATTTCGTGTTTTACTTATCCTCATTGGGTTTCCTGTGAGTGAACCATCTTTTTCGAGGAGTGGCCCTATCCTGCAGTGCACTGAAGCTGTTTCTTTGGCAAACTTGTAAAAGACTCTGGGGTTAGGTTTTATATTGTCTATAGCTCAGGCTTCTTTGTCTGCTCTTCCTTTTTCATGGGAGAGTTGCAGATTTTTTTTGAATCTCCAGTACTTGTATTTTCAGGCGGGATTTTTCACTGCTTTCAGTTTGCTTGTTTAGGCGATTTGAAATTTTTGTACGCCGTCTCATAAGAATTTTCCTCTCCATGGGGATTTTGTTCTTATGTACACTGGCCTTTCTCTCCGGGACACATTTGTAGTATATGGCTTGCATTACAGACATGAATTGTTGAAGTTTCATGTCGATGTCCGGCGAGGAGAGACATTTAGGCCAGTTTTGTTTGAGGATTTCTTTCTCATATTTGTTTCCCGTTTGCCCTATGGAAGTTCAAGCAGGAAAGATTTTGAGAGTTTCTTCTAGGCTGCATGTCCATGGTTTCCTTTGGTGCGTACATGTTCAGCTCTACCATGTTGTGATCCGAGAGTAGCGTCGGTGTCACTTTCATGTTATGGATGAGAGCCATATTATTTGTGAAGCAGAGATCCAGTATGTTGCCTGCCCTGGTTGGTTGGAGTCCTATTTGTTCCATGTACATAGTGCTGATGAGGTCCAGGAGGGATTGCACCTGTCCTTGTTCGAATCGCGCCATTCCTGGGAGAGAAAGGCCCTCAGCTCATCCGATATTGGGCAGATTGAAGTTTCCCATAAAAAGTACACTTATGTGTTGTTCTAATGTAACCAGAACTTATTTTTTTGTAAGGAAGTTTTCAAGCTTGCCTGCATGATTCGGAGAACCTGGAGGGCGATATGTAGCACATACCACTACATCGAGTTGTCTTATATGTACAATTAGTGTCACATACTGAATTTGAATGTGACAAAAGGACCTGGGGTGTGAGGTCTTCGCGGATGTACATAGCAACTCTACCATAACTCCTTTCTTTTCTGTCAGTCCGTAATACAACATACTGTGGTATGTGTATTTCTGCATTTGCTATATCTGGTTTCAGGTGTATTTCCGTAAGTGCTGTGCATAAGGCTTGATTGCATGCAACAAGATCTCTCAGGAAAGGAATTTTTGTCCTGTTACTAAGTGTTCACACTATTCTGATGTTCAGTAAGAGCACCGATGTGATGTCTGTGTTGTTGCCAGTGGTGTCCACCTTGGGTCTATTTGCTGTGGCGATCTTGTGTATTGGGGAGAGTGCCATCTGTGAGATTGATGTAACCAGGTCACTTGCTATATAATCTTTTGTGCCATGCACAAAAAAGATTGGCGGAGTCTTTGGTGTGCAAAACGGCAGCTTGCACCCCACTCTCCATGCCAGCAGACACATTTCAAGTAGAATTTGCACATTCGTGTGTACTGTCTCTTTTTATCATTTTTGTTGTATGAGCAGTCATGTTTGCTTCTTTCTTTGGCTTTTTCATCTTTTGTTTTTGCTCCTTTTGGTTGTTCTTTCTTGGCTCTTTCACCTCCACGGTTTTTCGCTTTGATGGTGGTAGGGACACTTGCACTTGGGTTTACTTTCCCGGTAGGTTTCTCGCCTAGACTTTCTTTACATTGTTTACATTATTTACATTTGACGGATATTTGTCCTTATCTTTCGTTTTTGGATTTGGTTTACAAGATTTTTTATGTGATTTCGTGTGTTGAAGCATATTCTGTTGTGTCTGGGGAGAGTCATTTTCTTATTGTGCCTTAAATTTTAACACACTCACTGGTAAAATTTCCACTTATTTCTTATTTTTATTTTCCTAAAATTTTCGTTGCGTCT
>NC_068987.1:37812516-37813445 GCF_001194135.2 Octopus bimaculoides
TATATATAATATATATATATATATATATATATAGTTATACCTGTAAATTTGGATTTTTATCCCTAATATTATTATTATTATAATATATATATATATATATATGTGTGTGTGTGTGTGTGTGTGTGTGTGTGTGTGTGCATGTGTGTGTGCATGTGTGTGTGTATTATATATATATATACACACAAACACACACAGAGACGGAGGGGAAAGTCATACATATATACATACATACGTACACATACATACATACATACATACATACATACATACATACATACATATACGCACGCACACATAAATGCACACATATTTTATTGTTTACTTGTCTCAGTCATTAGACTGTAGCACTGCTTTGAAGGGTTTAGTCGAACAAATTGACACCAGTAGTTACTTTTTGTAAAGTCTGGTACTTATCCTATCGTATCTTTTGTTGAACAGCCAGCTTACAAAGGACGTAAACAAACTAACACTGGTCGTCAAGCGATGTTAGGTGACTAACACATACACGAAAACACACACACACACACACACACATATCGTTGCTATTATGCAAAAGTGTCGTAAGTCCAAAGCGTTGCCTTTTGAGAAAACGAAAAACTAGTTTCACCATTCCATTTCTTTTTACATTAGGAACAGTTTCAGCTTAACAATAATACTTTGTTGGCTGCATAAAATAGTAACTCTATACATTTATGATATTTTCAGTCAGTAATATTTTTGCAAAACTGTCGTATGTGGGACTTACTACACTTTGGAAAAATGTTAAACTGTATACTTACTACACTTTAACAATTCTTATATCTGGCATCTAGAGATACGATAGTTTGACAAAAAAAAATCAGCTATTGCAAGGAAAATTAATATTGAAAGAAACGCCGTTGGCCAAATTTGGACATACGACAGTTTAACATAATAGCAACGATATATAT
>NC_068987.1:37815366-37818410 GCF_001194135.2 Octopus bimaculoides
TATATATATACGACGGGCTTCTTTCCAAATCCACTGACAAGGCTTTGGTCGGCCTGAGGCTATAATATAAGCCACTTGCCCAAGGTGTTACGCAGTGAGACTGAAGCCGGAATCATGCGGTT
This sequence comes from Octopus bimaculoides, assembly GCF_001194135.2. Taxonomy (NCBI): domain Eukaryota; kingdom Metazoa; phylum Mollusca; class Cephalopoda; order Octopoda; family Octopodidae; genus Octopus; species Octopus bimaculoides. The sequence continues at coordinate 37,815,489 of NC_068987.1, forward strand.
GGTAAGCAAGTTATTTTACCACATAGCCACTCCTGCGCCTATACGTGTTTTTCATAATTGAAACCTTTTATCCAGGTAGTTCAATATATTCGTAACCATGTGTAAGTGCATTTTAAATTTATTTTCCGGCAACTAGGTGTAATGTTCTATTTAAGCAAAAAAATGTTGTCAGTCTACATTTGTAAAATATCACTCTGCTGAAGCGATTGCAAGAGGAGAGTGATAGGGATCCATATAATTAGAGGCAGGAGTTTGATAATTATTATTGGCATCAAAGAGCCTTTTGTCATTAAATTGGTTCGTAGATGAAACAACCTTTTGTACAAGTTAAATATGACTGTGCTTTTGCTGAAGAACACATAGCACTGGGTGCGAGAGATATTTGAAGATACTTAATTACCAGTATATTACTCTCTTCAAACAAATTTAAAAAAAAATTCTTTCTTTCAGTTTATCTACGGCAGAAAAAATGCCACGGCAGATAAAACACAAAAACTGAAATGGCATGCAGTCATTGTGGCCATATGGGCGGAAAATAGCGACTTAGTCATTGCCGACTTTCTAAATGCTGCGAGATCATTTGTACACAAAGTTCGGATTGAATTGGAAGCTTTCGTGGAAATGTTTCAACTGTACCAGTGAGAAAAAGAAATTCTAAACGTTTGAACACTATAAGAACACCACAATTCAATCAAAACATTATTAATGATGATCTCGAAAAATTAATGTCTTCGACACCAAAGAAGTTCAGGTGTCAAAGTGGTCTATCAAAACCGTGGTACGCAAGAATATTCGACACCAGTTATTTGTATTGAGGAGAAGCCAATTCATGTCTGGAAAGTTGAGGAAAACTTACTGATCCATGTCTAGCAGAAACTTAAAATTTGTTGAATGCCTCACGAACACGGGATGCATGACGGTTTTTAAATTCACCTTCACATAATCCGGTATAGCTCTTCTTATCGGTTGTGTTATCATCTAGTATTGCTGTAACTTCTGCCTCATATATGACGGATTTAGTCATACATCAAGTAGACAGGTTTCTGGGTCTCGACAGTTACAACTGGGAGCGGGATCTTGGTGTTGTTCTCGTGTAATAATACTTTTCGTATTGAGGCAGCAGCTATATGATAATTTTACTGAGCCGCTGTTAAATATTTTCCTGTTCCTGAGATTTTCTGGAAAATGTTTGTCAAGGAGAGACTAGAGCCTTTTACCTATGTTAGTTTTACGTTAAGAGAAAAAAGTGGGGGACCAAATTATTTTCTTCATTTAGGTCTATTAATATTAGAGATGTTATACATTAATTCATCCTTAAAGCCACTATTGGCATGGCTATTATTGCAGCTGAGAGTTGCCTTCTTGAAAATTTCTTTAGAAGAAGAGAGGTTAGAAATGCTGTTACTAATGTTAGCTATCAGGTTTTTAAATACTACAATGGGGGTGTCAACACTGTTTATATATGTAGGAAATTTTCTCGTTGGGTTTATGGTAAGGTTAATAGGAGGATGAGTTCAGGTCTAGAGAAATATCTAAAACAATCAACTTTAGACAGATTAGTAGCGACTGCGATTTTAAGGCCTAATTGACTGAAGATGGAAGTAATTTGTTATCTAGGGTGTGGCTATCACAGCCATGGGAAATATTCAATCTGTCATCTCGGTATAGACCAACGTGGTGAGATGGGGTCTTAGATCTCAATGTGTTTAATATAAAGAGACCTGAAAAAATTGTAAGTTATGCGTAGGTAAAAGAACTCAGATTCTTTTCAGATCTAAGAACTCTAACACACTACTACATTCTAGATCGGAAATTTCCATCGGTTGTAAACGAATGGCAAAGTTCCTGTTGAGGAATTGAAAAGTGCCACCCTCTCCGGTCTCTATAGACTCTAAGCCAGTATTTTTTCAGTCTTATATTTTACGGTCTAAGGGGAAATAACTCTAAACCCCACTTTTGCATCTTTCGGTTTTCTTGTTCGTTTGCTGGTTTTTCAACCTTCTAACTTTTATGTTTTTTCTCGCTCTTTCTCTCATTCTCTCGTACCATTTTAAGTTCGTTATGCCATGTGAGCAGTGCCTGATGATTATGCTACGACACCAGGCGTGTTTAAAAATATTGTCTGGCGTGGGGTCTCAGCACATGAAACTTATAGTTGCGCATAAAAACATATGTGTTTATTAATATATATATACACATATGTAAGTCTCTCTCACATTTCCTGGCTTTCTCTTCATGCCCACTTTCCCTTTTCTTTCACTTCACTGTGCCCTTTCATTTTTTCTCGCCCCTCCTTAATTCTTCTATCCCTCTGCCTCTACTTCTCTCTCTTCTCTCCCCACGTAACCGGTGTTCGGCCAGGCCTGACTTTTCTTTCTTGCTTCGACTACCATCCGTGCAACATCTATATTCCTCCCTGTGCCTGCTAAATCATATGTCCCTGCCGTAAGGCTTTACTTCCACACACGCCAGCTTAATTTAATTCGTCTTTAGTCGAAAGACACCTGTTGTTATGTCCTATTAAGTGCATTTGTATTTGTGTAACGTTTCTCTGTTTTTTACCGTCCTTGTTTTCGTATACATTCGCTGCTTTCTTCCAAGGAATCTAATGCAATTAGCTTATTTTTTCCTTGGGGCTGGCCAGATTGGAGCAATCTCGAGTATAACCAGCCGAAATTGCAAAGATAATCTGTAACTCGACTGAGGATAGAAAGCTCCAAATGACTCGTCCTTGTTTTCTTTGTATCGTCTGTCTGGATATTTTGCGTTCTTGTCCCATTTTAGTATTTTTTATATATAAAATATAGCGGCGTACGTACACTTTGGTCTCTTATAAATATATATATATATATATATATATATGTGTGTGTGTGTGTGTGTGTGTGTATTTGTATATATATATATATATATATATATATATAT
>NC_068987.1:37819249-37819660 GCF_001194135.2 Octopus bimaculoides
ATATATATATATATATATATAATGTGCGGGTGTCACTCTAATGACGACAATAAAACATATGGACACATACATACACACATACACATATATTCGCATATTTACAGTACTAGACTCTTCAGTGCATTCTTGCCACCGCATGCAAATATATAGCAGTGTGTATATATAACTGGTATTGGTTTACTTACATTACATTACAACGCCCAGCCATTAACGAAATTCTGCGTAGGACCTGCTGTAAGTTCAAAGAAACCACTATATGAACGATAGCGTTCTTTGTAAATCTGTTGATGGACTAAAACAACACCAACCGGTACACGTACCACAACGTTGCGTACTTTGCATATATGTGGTTGTTTGTTTGTTTGTTTGTTTGTGTGTGTGTGTGTGCGTGTGTGTGTGTGTGTGTGTGTG
>NC_068987.1:37820198-37824527 GCF_001194135.2 Octopus bimaculoides
ATGATGATGATGATGATTTCTTTTATTACTCTTTTACTTGTTTCAGTCATTTGACCGTGGCCATGCTGGGGCACCGCCTTTAATCGAGCAAATCAACCCCAGGACTTATTCTTTGGAAGCCTAGTACTTATTTTATCGGTCTATTTTGCTGAACCGCTAAGTTGCGGGGACGTAAACACACCAGCATCAGTTGTCAAGCGATGTTGGGGGGACAAACACAGATACACAAACACACAAACATATACACACATATACATATATAAATATACATATATACGACGGGCTTCTTTCAGTTTCCGTCTACCAAATCCACTCACAAGGCTTTGGTCGGCCCGAGGCTATAGTAGAAGACACTTGCCCAAGGTGCCACGCAGTGAGACTGAACCCGGAGCGATGTGGTTGGTAAGCAAGCTCACAAGTTCTGAAGACTTTGAGGACAATGCAATACTACACACAAAAAATGGAGTATATTCGTAGATCGATCAAAACGATATTAATAACAAATATTTAACAGAGATCTAACAAAAGATGTAAAAATAAAGTTCAAGCAATTTCCAACGCGAAAAATTCCTTGACAACCGTACAGTCAACTTCGGGTAATTCAAAGCTAACCGCACACAACAATGTCCGGATTAGTCTGGCATCTCCAGGGTATAGAAAGTACCCTCTCCCCATTTCTTTGCATCCAACTTTCGACAAACACTCTAGAAGGCAGCATCTCCCTCTCTACTTTCTGTTTCTTTTCAAGTTATCTTTCAAAACGTTGATGAAATCTTGTTCAAATAGGAAATTGACTTCTTCAAACTTTTCAGACGAGTCTCCCATGCAACCTTTCCTGCCACGGCCACCACACAGATACAGATTTGCCTCCCACCCCTGCTAGGGAAGCGTGGAATGCCGACCTTGATTATAGATTTGCTGTACAGCAGGATTCATCCCCTCCTACTGAACCCATCTTGTATATTTTCAGCTGTTAGTGCTAAGAGGCCCACGATCGTTGTCCTGAACAAGAATTGAAGCAATTCTTTAGCATGGAAGATATCAAGGAATTTTGGAAGTTGGCCAGTGATCTTGATCTGAAAGTCCACCAATAGGGACTTAGATTGTTATCGCTGATGCCCAGAGTCAACCATAGGTCATCGTCGCTCATACTTTCTACAGATATCTAGCCTTGTTCTCCAACTGACGGTCTGATCCAGCAGGTATTGTGCTTTGAATACCTAGTAACACTCTAAATGTCTTGGCCAACACTTGACCCATGATTGCAGTTAGCTCATGGAGATGAACTGTGTGGAAAGACATATTGAACGAAACACAGCCACACCAGTTCGCTCTCATTTTCTTCGGCATCGTCACCATCGCAGTGGTCCAGTTAATGTGCATCGATCTCAGAGTACTAGTACATTATCAGGGATGGCTACCCGAGATAACAGAGAGGATGTTGCAGTAGATGGAGTCTTCCTCTTCCTTAACAAGCGGAAAAACATGCGCTCCAATCTGGTCAAATGTTTCTTGAGGTAAGGTACGAGACAATGTATGCATTACCTGCTATCATCCGACTTTTCCTGTAAACCCATGTCTGAGCGAAAATGGTCACACTGCTCGCTACCCCTTCTAGATCCTGTATACCCGGACGTCTGTATCGAACTAAACTCCCAGTACTTTTAGCGAGCCTTCGGTCCAACAATAGAAATTATCGCCGGCCAAGACGGACTGACCTGCTACTTCATCCACTGAAATCGTCTTCTCTCACTGCTCAGTTTCTCAAGTCTGCCGCTTCTCAAAAAGAGTTCAGCATAGTGCTGCTGCAACACCGTGCTCATTTGTTTGGAATCAAGAAGCATTCCTCTGCCATCCAGGCCTTTTATGTATTCATATTTCAACGCATGCACCCTAACTCGGGCAACACCATCTTCTTGTTTCAAGTCGAAGAAATAGTCGAGCGCCACACCCATTGCTAGTGTCTAATAAAATCCCCCAAATCTTTCCGTGCCGAAAAGGACGCGTTCATTTTCCAGTGACTGAGTTCTTATCTAGTTGTCTTTTCTTAGTTGGCTGCACGAGTTTTGTTTTACAGAGAGGGACAGTATCTGCAAGAATCACCAAGATGAGCTGTAATGGTCATAAACATAAATGGAATATAATTCGTATTAAGAAAGGAAATTACCTTATTAGAGGGCATAGTAGATGCATCCTAGTTTTTAGCTAAAATTGAGAGTCAAGGATAGAGTTAGCAATCTTCCTATATAGAACCCGCGTTGACATCTTTAAAACAATTTTTGTTAAAAACGTGCATTTTATTTGCCATCAAATCCGCTATAAAGAAGGAAACAGTAATGTCACCATCAACGAAAAATGCACCACCAATATCACCATCACTACTGCCATCGCTAATACCACCACTACCACAACCATCACTGCCACCACCACTCCACCTCTATCATAGTCACTATTATCACCAATACCAACACCACGTACACTACCATTACTATCACAACTACCACAACCAGCAGCAACAACAATATCCATACCACCATCAACTCTAACAACAATCACATTTACATTCCTTTCATGCACAATTTTTTTCTGTTATTTATGTAAAGCAAAACTTCTGGGATTTACTCCAGCCTCACACCCAACTCTGTGTAGTTGCTAAACATTCCAAAATATTCTTATTTTGGAATTTTCCCGATAATCCCAGAATTTTCTCTGGTCCTTCCATTACTTACTGGATTAATCGATATTTCAGATATTTACACCAAACAAACTCATCACACAGTAGGGATGAAGGAGAAAATGAAAACGCTGTTGATAATAAATGGTGGTGGTTGAGGGGTGTTGTTGGTGGTCGTAGAAGTGGCGGTGGTAGTGGTGGTGGTGGTGGTGGTGGTGATAAGTTTGGTGGTACTGATGGTGATGGTGGAGTTTTTAGAGGTGGTGGTGATCATGCTGGCTGTAGCATTGGTGAGGGTGGTGAGGTAGGGATGATTGTGATGATAGTTGTAGTAATATTGATAGTGGTGGTGGTGGTGGTGGTCATGATGATGATAGTAGTTGTAGTAGTAGTAATAGTAGTAGTAACCTTAACTCTAACCCTAAAGTCAGACAGTTCTATATTTAGAGAAGAGGAATTATGTACATTATTTACATTTGACGGATATAACACAACGTTTCGGCTGATATACCCTCCAGCCTTCATCAGGTGTCTTGGGGAAATTTCGAACCTGGGTTCTCATTCCTAAGGTATTCGTCGATGTTGTTATTATTATTATTATTATGATTAATAATATTATTATTATTCAGTAGTTTTATTTTTATTACGTGCTTTCACTTCACTACCGAGCGCAGCTCTGTATGCCTTGGGCATGTGCTGTGGTTTGCTGTGGTGCTCTTATGGTTACTGTATTGAAAGTGTTTTGCGTAGGATGTGTGCAGTGCCCAGTAGTGCAATTTTTTGTATGTTATATATTATTATTATTATTATTATTATTATTATAATTATAATTATTATTATTATTATTATTATTATAATTATTATTATTATTATTATTATTATTATTATTATTATTATTATTATTATTATTATTCAGAATCTTTGGGTTAGCAGCCCACGCTCTTAACCACTACGCCATATACCCGTGGGCAATTATGGAGTGAATTTTAGGGCTTATAATCTAATATTACATTAATTACTGCTTTCACAGATGGGTGACGAACTTCAGTCTTCATTCTCTAACATTTCAGTTTCATAAACTTCTTAATCTGGCATGTCTTCACCATTTCAAATTCTTTCATGTACGACTTTTCTAGATCTTGTTGGATTCTCTTTCTATCATCATCTATGGTTATTTTCCTAAGAAATAAAGATAACCTCTCTTTGATTTCGTTATTTAGTTGATGCTTTTTACAACGGTTGTAATGAATCCTCTCATGGACGGGGGCATGTCCTGCCCTTTCCACTACTCTTCTAACTTTATATGAAACCACTGGTGTCATTATATTCAAGCCAGGTGGTATTAGCTTTGAGTCTCTACTTCTACACAAGAAAGTTAGATGGTTTGAAAGACGAGCTAGTTTTTGATGGAGTTTCTCTATATGTCTACATTGAAGTCTAATGTCGGCTCCGTACCCATTAGATAATACAGTTCTATATTTAACAAATGAGGAATTATGTACGTTATTTACATTTGACGGATATTTGTGCTCATCTTGTTTGTTGTTAACACAACGTTTCGGCTGATATACCCTCCAGCCTTCATCAGGTGTCTTGGGGAAATTTCAAACCTGGGTTCTCATTCCTAAGGTATTTTTCGATGTTGTTGTTGTTGT
>NC_068987.1:37825131-37826296 GCF_001194135.2 Octopus bimaculoides
TATATATATATATATATATATATATATATATATATATATATCTGTCAAATGTAAATAATGTAAATAAAGTAGAGTCAGAGCCCAATAAATGAAGTTGAGATCAATAGAGATTCTAGAATTTCGGCATTTCAAAAGACCCTGGAAAGCTACAGATTGTACCACGTAAACACCATATTTCATATCTTCGAGTATGAAGTGAAGTATTCATGCGCACATAATGCTTTCATCTGCAGTACTACAAAGTCATGATAATGTTGATACACATTGTGGTGTGGAAAACAATGTTATAGGAAAATTGTCAAAATAATACTACATATGCTCAATTTGCAAGCCAAAAATTTTACGAGTCAACTGGAATCACTGAAATGAATGTTATAAAGAATTTATCAATTAAATTACAGAAAAAAGCGATTAACAGAGTTACTTACGATAAAATCTAGTAGGATATCAATATTAATCCTGTCGTCTATGTTTCACTCTTAACAGCTCTGGCTGCTATTTTCAGTATGTGTGTGTTGTGTGTGCTTGCCAACTTTGATGTGTTTGATACTGAATGTGATTGGTGTTAAACATATTCACCGTAGTTGAAAAACGTCTGTTCGATTATTTAGTTAAATATATATGGATTTCAGATAAATATAAAACATGTAAAGGAAAAGTATATCTTATACAAGTGCAATAAACATACATTTTGAGTTATCTTGGAGTTCCTTTAGAGCAGTGTTTCCCAAATTGTTCACGCCAAATTGTAACATCGCTCACCTATAAGCCAAAAAATGCTTCATTGTCCACCTGTGTAAACACCCTGACAACCTCGCCCAAACACAAAATCCCCTATGAAAACCCCCTTTGTATCATTTGACATTATATTGTAGATTCGTTACCCTGTTAGTGCTGTTTGGACAAAATATGCGGTTACTCTTTTACTCTTTTAATTGTTTCAGTCATTTGACTGTGGCCATGCTGGAGCACCACCTTTAGTCGAGCAAATTGACCCGAGGACTTATTCTCTGGGAGCCTAGTGCTTATTCTATCGGTCTCTTTTGTCGAACCGCTAAGTTATGGGGACGTAAACACACCAACATCAGTTGTCAAGCGATGTTGGGGGGATAAACACAGACACACAAACATATACACATACACATACATATATATATGTATATAT
>NC_068987.1:37826689-37832005 GCF_001194135.2 Octopus bimaculoides
GTAACCTAGCGGTTCTGTAAAAGAGACCGATAGAATAAGTACTAGGCTTCTAAAGAATAAGTCCTGGGGTTGATTTATTCGACTAAAGGCGGTGCTCCAGCATGGCCGCAGTCAAATGACTGAAACAAGTAAAAGAATAAAAGAATACATATGCATATATACGACGGGCTTCTTTCAGTTTCCATCTACCAAATCCACTCACAAGGCTTTGGTCGGCCCGAGGCTATAGTAGAAGACAATTGCCCAAGGTGCCATGCAATGGGACTGAACCAGGAGAATGTGGTTGGTAAGCAAGCTACTTACCACACAGCCACTATTGTGGGTTTAGTTTTGCCATTAACGTGAATAAAATTCTAACGTTAACTCTATATTATGCAGACAGATTAACTTCTGGAAACTTGCGCTTTCTTTCACACTGATTTTCATTTTCCCCAAATGAATCATTGATCAGAACTACTGATGCAAAAATAATTAATGAATGTATTATAAAGGAAAAGAATGAAACTTTTTTTAATGAGAGCTATGTGTCTGGTTTAATGCAGCTAGTGCAGATACATTCGGTTTCAAACTTGTCGACTTTAGCCGGAAGTCTCTTCGTTGTGTCACATCCAGTTCAATTCTTTTATGGGAAAGTAAAGTTCTAACATGGTTAAAACTAGATTCAACCAGGTATGAGGTAGAGAGGGCAAGCAAAAGATGTATCAGATGTTTCCACAGATCGGGGTAGGAATTCAATATACTGTAATGGTACCACAAACCTTCTTTGTCATTACGGCGATATCACATTATGGCGTCATTGTCATCTTGTAATTATATCAAGTCCTCCTGAACGTCATCCTCGCAATCGACTGCATCGACCTCAAACAGATTGCTATACCAATTTGGAATATTCAGCGCAATAACACCTTGAAATTGCTCCACCATGTTATCGTGCAATGATTGTAAATAGTTGCGATATGTAGTTAAATTCTCATCAACCAATTCATCAAGTTGTGGAAATTGATGGAATTAACGTTTGAAATGTTAGTCTTATACAACACCAATTTCGAAATGAAGGTAGTGATAAATGATTTACAATCAACGAGTGTTTTTCTGTTTCCTTGCAATAACTTATTCAAATCATTTAATTTTGTGAATATATCACCAAGAAAAAGACATAGCACCTTACAGCCATCAATGAAGTGGATAGTGGAGTATCTTCAAAGAAAGATATAATTATATGAAACAGTTCAACAAAGTGTAAAACACAGTTTCCTTTTGACAGCTATCACACTTTGGTATGGTATATGAGTTGAGTATGGCCCTCATCATTTCTCAGAGAGTTGACGGAAAATTCGATCAGACAAGAGACTGGACTTCAGTTTGTTCACAGTCTTGATACCTAACTACAGCGCATCATTCAATCTACTGTTCATATTATTTGCCGGTGTACCAAGTAATGAACAGTTAGTATCTGGTGGGAAATTTCACGCTTTAGGAGAGATGAAAAATCTCTGTATCTTTCAATCATCGAAGGGGCCCCATCAGACGCACAGGCAATAATATTACTGAGTGGGATATTATGTTTAAAAAGGAAAGGCTTAAGAGTGAAAAAAATAGCTGCACCTTTTGAATCAAGCAGCAATTTATCTGTGAACAGCATTTCCTCACAAGGTTGAAGGTCTTCGCTGAAATATCGAACATACACCATCATCAAACATTGGTTGTCCACAACAGCTGACTCATCCACTTGTATAGTAAATTTAGAATACTGGAGAGTACTAATGAGCTGATGTTTGACATCGTTGGCCATTTCATCGATGTGTTATTACTAAGTGGGATCTTCTTCATAATGCTACCGAGTTTTTCATGCATAACAGTTGAGACAAAACCTCTTCAATAACTGGGTGAAGTAATGTTTCTCTAGTTGTGTGAGACTTCCCAGACTTAGCAAAAAGCAATGCAATGTTGTACGATGCAATCAGCCATCATTCTTCTGCTTACTAGTTTCCTGGAGTAGTGTGTTGAATGTTTGTATTTGCTTTTTGAAAGAGGAGCTCAGTTGCAAAATGTGTGATAACGGCTTGTCCTCGTCAGAATTCTTTGCATCAAAATGATACTTCAAGCGTGAAGGTTTCATTGCTTCGTTGGTCAATATTCGATGGCAAAGAAGGTACATTGATAACTGACAGTTCTGAGGACAGGGAAAAAATCCAAACGATAAATAACCACTACTAAAATGTGAAAAGGAATTTCTACAGACGGCATCAGAAAGGCAGTATGGTATTCCCAAAGAGAAGAAGAAATCAATAGAGCAGTCAGATGACACGTCTTTACTGGAGCAAATACGGATCTAGTTCATTTGGATGCCAGCATTTCAAAAATTGAAGTCTATCGAAAACTTTAAGATTTGACACATTAATGTACCTATCCAAGCTAAATTGCTGGAGTTCTTCAACTTTTTCCAGAAAAATGTTTTAAAAAAGTTATAGAGGTTTAAAGCTTGATCATTTTCACCCAATCAAGAAATACGATTTCAAAGCTGTCATTTTGTGCGTGACTGCACATTTTGTCAACATCCTGAAAATAGCAGTCGTTTTTTTTTATATGAAACCACAGAATTAATCACGACGTATAATCCTTCATAACTTTTTATTTTTCGAAGTTTTCAGAAATTTTTTGCGAATTTGAATTCTATACGCTGGACTTCATACGATTATGCCAAAGAACTAAAAAAAAATTGTGGTGGAGTGTGATTTAAGTCTTAGGCCTATTTGGCTGCTATTTTTAGCACACATGACAACCATCTCAATGACTGCGAAAAAAAATTCGATTGATTTAGCAAGTCCACTTTTTTAATACAAAGTGACGTCTCACGCGAGTAGTCAAATCGATAAAAATGCATCCTTATTCTAGGCATACCTAGATATCAGTAAATGCAGACTTACTTTCTGAAAATTCCTTGTCACCCACAAAATGTTCATATTGCCCACTAAAATCTCATATTATCTACCATTTTCTACAAATTCGCCCATTGCCCACCTGAAAGTTGAAATCGCCCACCCGGTGGGCGATATCGCCCTCTTTGGGAAGCTATGCTTTAGAGTGATTTTTTTTCGCCAGCTATTATTTAACCATATTTCTGCAAAACGGTCTCCTTTTAATGGTTGTAAATATTCTCTGTCAAATTTTGAGGATATTCGCGGATAGCCAAAAGTTCAGTTTTGAGACAGCAATACGGACCACCTAAAGGTCCCTATTTAATTTCCAGTTTTCAGGTTATATATATATACGTATATACACACATGTGTGTGTGTGTGTGCGTAATATTCATGCAAGCACGCGGGCGCAAGCACACACTCATATGTTACAGTTTTCATACTGGTAGTGTTTGCACAGCGATGCTTTGCTTTGCTTTAATCAATTGGTCACCGGAGATCCAGATTTTGACCGTTTCCGTCTTTAAGGTTCCTTCGACTTGTATTTTGTAGCAGTGATGCTGCAAGTGAATGTCCCAATGTAGTTGCCATTTTGGTATTGTAGCATGCATCATTGTTTTCTTTATAAGTTCAATGTGATCCAGTTATGGCAGTGCCACCCACCAGATCTCATCTTCACTTAAAGAAGCATTTTCTACCACCACTGTACCTTAGATGAGTCCTTAAGAGCTGCTTTTCAAATTATCTTTATGTCATAAGGTCTGTTCGCTGCTTCCCTTTTCCAGTATGGTTTGGGAACACGAGTTTCTTTTCCCCAATTCTACTTTCATATTCCAGATATTAAGCACTATTTAGAAGTAATGGGTTTGTCTTACCTATGTTTACAATACTACATCACCTTTTCTCGCTTTCCTTTTAGAAAATGCAGTTGTTTACTGTCAACTTAATGTGACAGACCCATTAAGGGAATCATACTGCTGCTATTTAGCCCTAGGAAGCTGGAACGCTTCCTGTTGGCCTTGACACATTTCCTGTGTCCTTATATTTGTGAAGGGAAGACAAACTTCCCCACCCAGCCTAGTCTGCATTCAGGGACATGTTTCTGAGTCATTGCTCGTCATCAGCCTGAAGTAGCCGACCAGCCAGCTGAAAAAGCATGTCTAGCCTTTACAATTATATATAGATCATTTCTAATTTTGTAACCAGTGAATGTGTTTTCACTGAAAATATATATATTTGTGAAGGCTAGACATGCTTTTTCAGCTGGCTGGTCGGCTACTTCAGGCTGATGATGAGCAATGACTCAGAAACATGTCCCTGAATGCAGACTAGGCTGGGTGGGGACGTTTGTCTCCCCTTCACAAATATAATGACACAGGAAATGTGTCAAGGCCAACAGGAAGCGGTCCAGCTTCCCAGGGCTAAATAGCAGCAGTATAATTCCCTTAATAGATCTGTCACATTAAGTTGACAGTAAACAACTGCTTTATCGTAACACTGCTGCTTATGTCTCTCTGTGAGATTTATAATTAAATAATTTCTAACTTTTAGAAAATGATTGAATGCAATTGATTTTCGTGCTGCACTTAGTGCACTAGTAATGATATATAAAACTCAGTTATTATGTATTAAGAAATACTCAGAATTCACGACCTGACTACATAAATTAACGCTTCTTATGCAGGTATCTGTGTACGTGTTTTCTGTGTGTGTGTACGTGTGTGTGTATTTGTATAAAACCACAGTTATTATTCTAAAGCTAGCTTAAGAATACCTACGGAACACTTACTGAGTTTGTGACTCAGTAGTGAGAGGATAGCCGGATTTATGGCAAAATTGAAGTTGAATGACGTTTAAAATTTTGTTTCTTAATGTTTACTCATTCCCTCAAGCACTTACTTACTCCAAATGACTGATAAGTGAGGCTGGGAGAGAGTTTATATAAATATACACTTACAACATATGAGAGGGAGAATGTACTTCACTTTGAATAAGTGTATGTAATCATTTATATATTTTCGAATTATATTTAGAGTCAATAAATACATATGTTAATGAAAGTATAAGTGAACAAAACTACACGTACGTATTTAAAAATCATTCACATTCCTTCTGGTGGTCTCCTTATCTTAACTTCTTTTTCGTACATGATAAGCATACATTTTGGAAACAAACCATTACACGCATACATATGCATAGAGACACGCGCGCAGCTTATATAAACGCGCGCGCGCACACACACACTCACACACACATACACTCACACATGCGAATATTTGTATTCGTGTGTGTGTATATATATATGTGTATATATATATAAATATATATGTATATACATATATAAAATTTATATGTATATACATATATATATATATATATATATATATATATATATATA
>NC_068987.1:37832166-37832355 GCF_001194135.2 Octopus bimaculoides
ATATATGTGGGTGTGTGTGTGTGTATGTGTGCGTGCGTGTGTGTTTGCATATATATGGATATGTATGTATATATATATTATGTATATGTATATATATGTTTGTATATACACATACATACACATACATATATATATACATATATGCATGTATATATATATATATATATATATATACATATATATATATAT
>NC_068987.1:37832436-37833352 GCF_001194135.2 Octopus bimaculoides
ATATATATATATATATATATATATATATATATATATATATATATATATATATATACGGAAATATGTGTATATGCTTTCAAGTTTTGCGTTTGTACGGAACTGTTTTTTTATTTCTTGGCAACCAATGCCTGAAAATATAAAACTAAAGAAGAACACTTTGGTATGTCAATCCTCTCCATCCACTGGCAGAAAATCAACAATCTCTTTATCTTTTAACTCTTTTTACTGTTGTTATTTTTGTTTAGTTTTATTCCTGTTTATCTTTTGACTTCCTTTATAGTGTGAAGGGTGTGTATGTGGAGGGTGGATATATTGAAATCAAAAGAAGAAAGACAATAAAATAACAGCAATATGTACAGATGCAAGCGGCACTGTTTTCCATAGATTGATGTTGAAGTATTTCAACAGTTGGCCTGCCAATTCTATGCTTAACAATCCACCCAACCTAACAACACCACCTGGCTCATGAATTCCGTTACAAGAATTTTAAGATTATTGTTTCAATACTATATACTTTCCACTCCCGGAAAATTGATACTGGGAACCATCCAGTTCAATTCCTGTTTTTTGGAACCTAACAATAATCCAATACAATGTGAACAGTCTAGGAATCAGGTCAGCAACCACTTCAGGACTACTGGAGTGGGGATCTGATATTCATTCATTTCAGTTTCACAAGTAAAATGTGTTATTGGGGACCTAACACTTCACACGTTAACTTACAAAAACAAACGAATTCATATATAAAATATGTGATAGAATATCACTCAATCAATCAGTCAATCAGCCTATCTATCAATCTATCCACATACATTCACACACACACACACACACACACACACACACACACACACATATATATATATAATCATATATACACTTCAACATATTCATATACTAAGGTACATATATATAT
>NC_068987.1:37833739-37834304 GCF_001194135.2 Octopus bimaculoides
TGAGTGTGTGCACGCTCATATGTGTGCACGCACTTATGTGTTCGTGCTTATATGTAAGTATGTGCGTCCATATGTGTGTTTGTAACAATTTCGTTTATATCAGATCAGATAGAGACTTTTTAATTAATTTATTTACGTTCATATTCCGCATCATATGTGTGAACAACAAATGCAACCATGAGCAATTGTAAGGCCCTCATTTACGTGTATTTGGTGTTTAAAATTGGTTGCGTTTCAGTTATGAGGACCGACTCCTGTATTTGTCGCAACGATGCGTCACCGGGGTGTCTTGACAGGATTCCTATGCTAATTCTGTCCAGTACACCACCATGTTGTTCTTTGGCATGCTGGTAGAGTACCGAGGTTTGTCTTTGATTATTATAGTCCCTCCAATGTTCCTTTACACGCTCTGCCAAACTTCTTGCCGTTTCACCTCAAAAGTACCAAGTTGAGGATAAATGTTATAGAAAAACCAGGGAGATCAATTAGATCAATAATATGTAAAACATATCCCTTCAGAAGAACAAGGTGTGTTGAGGAGAGTTGCATTGTGTGCAAAAATAGT
>NC_068987.1:37834776-37838028 GCF_001194135.2 Octopus bimaculoides
TAATTGTATTTCTTTCAACACACGTATCCACATCAAGAATCTTGCACACGAAATACACATACGATATATATATATATATATATATATATGTATATGTATATAGATAGATAGATGGATGGACGTATGTATGGATGGATGGATGGATGTATATACATGTGTGTTTGTGCGCGCGTATATATATATATATATATATATATATATATGCAATATACTGTTCCATGATAGAAAATTCAACAAAAACATTCACTTAGGTCGGCCCTTTGTAGGGACGATGGCCTAGCTACCTCAAGCCATATGAATGACCACGCCATGGACAAGTTCCGGAAGGAGTTGATAAAAATATTTAAAAAGTTCGGCCTGTCCTTAACGGTTACTACTAACCTGACGTAGATTTCTTGCACGTAATCTTAGCCATGAACACGGGCAATTACTACCCCTGCAGTAAGCCGAGTAAAGAAACGGTATATATCCACAAGAGCTCAACCACCTTCCCCGCTGTAATTAAAAAACTGGTTTCAGGCATTAGCAAACGGATGTCTAAACTCTCAGTCAACATGAAGATCTTTAATAGGGCTGTCTCCCTCTACAACAATGCTTTAGCTAGGAGCGAAATTTTCTGAGAAGCTCATGTACCCCAAACACCTTCTCCTCACCCCATGAAAATTATGAAAAGGAAAATAATCGGGTATATCCTCCAATTTAACCTAGAAGTTTCTAGGGGCTTCCTGTCATTAATAAAGAAACATTTACCCAAATGCCATAAGTATTACAAACTCTTCAGCCCCATAATATCAAGATAAGCTTGGAGAACAGCGCATCTAACATCACACGCATCAATAGACGTAAAAACGCACCCACACAACCTCCAACCCCAAACTGCAGCTTCCGAAACCCTACCACCTGCCCTCTAGGAGTATCCTGCCTCTCAAGGGCCACCTTTACATAGTCCGATGACATTACTAGGCATTATACGGCCATGACAGCCAATGACTTCAATAGAAGATATTCCCAGCACTTGCATTCATTTAGATCCAGGGATAGAGAGAACTCCACTTCCCTGTCGGGCTTTCTCTGCAGACTTCGTGACCTCCGAGACGAATCACATGATTATAAATATATATTCATATAATTACCGTTATGAAATATATATATATATGTGTGTGTGTGTGTGTGTGTATGTGTGCAAATACATGATCATATATAAGGCAATGAGCACAAGAATTCAATCCGAGAAAGGCAAATTTTAAGTAATGTTATATTAGTTTAACGCTTAACAAGAAAGGGAGCTTTGACGTTTCGGACGCTGGCTCTTCAACAGATATAATAAATAATGACAAACAGTGTTTGGCGAAAACAACAGTGGCTAGGATCCTGGTGCAAATACAGTATACAGTTCTAGGGGTGGTGGGAATTTAGGACGAAAAGAGGCGATTGTGTGTGTATGAATAGAAGTGTAGTTTTATATATAATTGGACATAAACATATGCAATGAATGGTATAAGTGCATGTGGTTTATTTGGTTGTTTGTATATATGTGGGGGGGGGGTGCATGTGTAGGAGTTTTGCGACGTTGGATAGTGGGATATGGGAAGAAGGTATATATGTGTAATCATGTTGTATTGAGAAGAACGCGCGGAGAAGAGAAGGATGTGGCATGTGTAAGTGTGAAGATGAAAGGGAAGCTTGTAGGAATGTGGTATTTAAAATTAAAAAAACAGTGTGAATAATGAAAAACTATTTACGATTAGGAAATTCATATCACTAGTGAAAAGGCTGAAGGTTATATAACAGAATTGTCCGGAGAAAGTAATAACAGAAGTATAAAAAACGAAAGTGGGTACAGAGAGAAAACGAAAGAGAGAAAAGAAGAGGAAACAATTTGTGGTTGAACACTGAAGAAAAGACTATGTTTTATGATTAAGAAAAAATTCACACTGACGAACATCTCTATATACAAATGCATGTACGCACACATATATGTATATATTTATATAAACGTATATACATGCGTACTCACACACATATAAGTAGATCTACACGTATATGTATTCGTGTGTATGTGTGTAAATAGATAGATAGATAGATAGATAGATAGATAGATAGATAGATAGATAGATAGATAGAGAGATAGATAGATAGATAGACAACGAAGATAAGCTGAGGGAAATAATGCATGATGATTCTTGACATGCATTTGAACAACAAATACGAATAAGGTTACATGCAATATCATATAAGATAGATCATATATAGATCGGAATTATCTCCGGTTACAGAGAAGACATATTACTTGCCGGTAATTGGTACCGAATGAAAATGACGAGATGAGCTAACATGGTGAATCACGCATTCTCCATAATTAACATGCAATCTTTGAAAAGTTTGATTGCTTTAAGACAAGAGGATAACTAAAGACATGTTTTTTTGTGCCTCAGTAGCATTCATCAGCACAGCAATTCTCTTGGATATCTTCATCAGACATGTAACTGAGACTTATGCAAAAAGAAGGGTGCAACTCACTTATGGCTTTGATAATGAATTAGCTAAGCGTATATTGTTTGCTAAAACAGTAAATGCGTAAAATATTACTTACCCTACACTTATATTTAACTGCTATAGTCATTTCGGGATTTCTGGTCTCCATCAACATATATATATACATACTCACACACATGTATATATTATCATACATACATACACACATACATACATGCACGCACACATGCACACACACACACACACACACACACACACACACACACACACACACACACACACACACACACACACACACACACACACATACACATCTATATACTATTAAAACTCTGTGATTGCTTGCTTGCGTTCTTGCTTGCTTAATACAACCAAACCGGCTGTGAAAATACTCTGAAAGTAAGGTACCATTGAAATGTGAGTACAAACGGAATAAAACAAGTTTCGCGAAAATCTGACCACGGGTTCCCGAGCTAGGCAATCTTTTCGGGTACCTTGAACTATTGGTGACCCGACGGGTCCCGGGTAGTGTAGTAGATAATATATATAAATATATATATATAAATATATATATACATACATATATATATAATATATATATATACAAGAATAAGGGCAGGGAATCGTCAATTAATAATAGAATTAATAATTAACAATGTTGCCAAGTAGTTCAGTATGAAAAAACCTTTATCGGTAAAACCATTTATCATCATAAATATACAGGGATTAGCATTGAGTTGCTTCTCCAACATACTG
>NC_068987.1:37838438-37845293 GCF_001194135.2 Octopus bimaculoides
TATATATGTATATGTATGTATGTATGCATGTATGCATGTATGTATGTATGTATGTAAATGTGTAGATCTGTATGTTTTGTTTTGTGTGTGTATTCTCATGCATATTGTTGAATCTTTAGACATGTTCATGTATACTTAGATGGAAAACTTCTGGAAAGTTTTACAGATTTTTACAGTTCCAGTGATGGCTTAGATTTGCAATCTTCGAATTAGCTTTATCCTTTCTAATTTTGAGAAGCCTAATTTCTCAAGAGTGATACTTAGGCAGTGTGTTACATATCCCAATGCCCCCCAAATTGGGATATGTAACTTGTTATCTGGATAGAGTAACTGTAGATTTCTCAATGGTTCAGTGTAAGTATTCTCTTTATCACTGATCTTCAGCTTTATGTTAACATCTGCTGGGCAGCTAATTTCCACAGTTTCTCTTTTCAATCCCAAATCATTATATCAGGTTTATTGTTCTTACATCATATTAAGGTTTTCATTGGGACATTCCACCAGTACTCTGTTTTATTTTAAGTGGCTATGGCTTCTATCATACTGTACGTCGGGGTTATCCTTCCGACGTATTTCATTATATAGTGTCCTAGTTATATCATGTCTCATCGGGAGATAATACCGTAATGAAATTTTCGGATAACTGCTTATGATATAGAAGATATTTTCGATGTTAACTCCACAAAGTCTGCATCGGTTGTCACATTTTACAGCTTTTCGTGCATCTCCGTCCCTTTTGTGCATCAGGTATTTGGTTGATATTTCCTGTTCCCGGATTTCAAACGCATACCCTTCAAAGTAGGAGGTAGTAATCCGGTTGTTGCTTCATGATAGACTGCCTTGATGATCAATGTTACTATCGTCTCAGAGCTTTCTACTAACCTATCCATGCATGGGGTCTTCTGCTCATATACGCTCATCCTTTCATTTGATGTTATAAAGCAGCAGAGTCGAGCGACTTCTTTGATCATGTATTTAAGGGTATCAGACAAGGAATGCTGGCCAAGGAGCTGCCTTCCAAGTCTTACAATGTTATCAGGCTCATGTATGAAAACTTGGTCAAGAGATGCACTTCGACACTTAGGGTTAAAATGATGTTGCCGAAGGGACATGATACGACATTCAAAGTCTCTGTAGCCTTGTTTTCCTTTTAAGTAGAAGGGGTCTACGTCACTGTTGATATGGAATTTATGTGTGCTTGTTAGTATCTTCCGGGTTTTCACATCAATGGCTCGCATCTCACCAAGCATCAACTCAAGCAGCCCAAATGTCGGTATGAGTATTGGCACTATAAACACATTGTGGGTTACAATTTTATTGAATGTAGAAAGTTCTGAGGTCCAAAGTTTCTTTATTCGGTTGCAATATTCTTTAGTGACAGGTGATTTTTTTACAAGTGTCATTGTAAGATATGTTTTCATCCACTCCTATATACCTATAACATTTCCCATCAGATATAGGGGAAGCAGTTAAGTCATTGATTGAGATGTTGCTAGTCTGGTTTAAAATTCTCCCTTTTTTTCACAACCATAAAGCAACATTTCTCCTGACAAAATTCTAGCCCTATATCCTCTGAGGATGTTGTAACTAAACCAAGGCTCTTTTCCATCTCATGCATATTCTTTGCATGTAGTTTCAAGTCGTCAACAAAGAAACAGTAATTTTGGTATTTCTGTTTCCTTGTGAACCAATTAGATATCGTTTAGACTTCCTTAACATGAATGACAAGGGGTTTACAGAAAATATAAACACCATCATAGAGAGGCTGTCCCGTTGGAATATGCCCCTGCGATACTGTATTCTATCAGTCATAATACAGTCATTTCTTGTGGCCTATGATGAAGTCAGATCAGCTATGACTTTGACTATGCTTACTGGAACTTTAGCAAGTTGAAGGGCTTCTAGCATCCATAAGTGAGGAACAGAGATAAAGGTTTTTTTGTAGTTTAATCACATTGAAACTAGATTCATTATATGCTCCCGTACGTCTGGCATTACAGTTGTGTTTATTAACAATTGCTCGGCGCATCCCCAGACTCCCTCCTTCCCAGCTGTGATGATGTTATTGCTTTCTCAATGGTCTTGGAGGAAGAAGTTTAAACATGCTGTATATATTTTATACATTAAGCCTGACATGCAATTGGCTGGTAATTTATTGCCATGTGGGTGGTTCTGCATTTGGGATCAGTTTTGTCTATGCCAGAGCTAACCAGTGTGCTATGCTATTGTTCCCATTGAGAGCCTGCTGGTATAGGTTCATAAGATATGGTCGATGCAAGGTTAGTTTCTTGTATACCAATATCCAACAATGAAGTCTCGTCCAGGTGCTTTTCCATCCTGAAGTCTCTGGATCACAGTTACAAGAGTATAACCATCAATACTGCATAGGTGTAATGAGGGGACAATAACTTCTTCGAATTTCTTCAGTCACAGAGCATCTTGGTTAAACTCTTTTTCTTCCCTCCAGAAGGAGTCTGTCTTCCCGTTAAGGAGCTTCTGTGATGGTTACTGCTTCTCCTCTCGTGCCTCTGTATATTGCTGCCTGGTTCCGGTTAATTCTTTTAGTTTATTGTTTTACTTAACAGTTATTCTCTTCTGGTGTCTGGGTTTCTTACTGCCAGCTTTTAGCTCCTGTTTGAGGGTGATTAGTTTGCAAATGAGTGTCCCGCTTTCTGCTGTCTCCAAACATCACTCCTATCTCCTTCTTCACTTTTTGTTGTTGAGACGTATAGTGATTTGCTTGTTTGCACGCAATAATCATCATCACATGGCTGATGGCCTTCCGTAAATCAGCTGTCTGTCTTTCTATCTTCAAATCTCATGAAGGCACTTGCTTTGTTGTTTCGGTTTTGTTCACTTTTTGAATGTCATTCATGTACTGCTTTGCAGTAATAGACAGGGCATATAGACAGGCGTTAATCTGCCAGAATGTGGATTCATTACACTGCTGTAAATACTCCTCTCCAATTTCATTAACAACTTTTAATACCGTATTTTGTGGCTTTTTACTTACTTTGGTAGAGACTGCCTTCTTGCGAGAGTACTTCACTACTACTACTACTACTACTACTACAATAATCGTTGCGGTTGTGCCTTCAATTTACCATAGTCGTAGTAGGAGGACAGTGGTCAGTTACTTTAGTCAGTAGTTTGGCTGGCAGGCAGTATAGAATTTGTTGGAATGTCGCTAACTGCGAAACCACGTTGTATTATACCATTTACGTTTCCGTTCATAATGTTGGGAAGAATGTTAATTTCAGGTCCGTTTTTAAATAAAGTTACAGTCACTAACTTTATTTTTATGTTCCACAAATGTTGCTTCTTGGCGTAGTTACTTCGCAGGAAAATGATTTAATTCTGGATGCAAGTCGTCCGAATATGATTTCAATCGATTCATATATCCAAAGAGTGGGGGTTTGGTTCGCTCTTTTGTAGCAGTTAAATAAATCAGAATTCAATTCATAACTCCAAGCAAAATGGGTTTTTTAATTACGGTTTCTTCTATAACTACAGCTAGAAAGAATCTGTTTACCAGTCGAGCTGTTGTTTGCGTTCTGTTCCTCGGTGTGTTGCTGCTGATGTCGTGTCTACCCACGTTGATTGTAGTAACTCTCTACATGGTAAATTCAAGTTTCAATTGAAAATCATTACGATCGTGAATACAAGGCTCCCTCAGCTAATTTATCTGAAGATTAACCAGTTATTTAACTGGGTTAATAGTTGTGGCTCCAAAGTTGGAGATAGTATTCATTGTACTTTCGATAGTCTCCCACGTCAAATACGCGATTTGTCGCTTCGGGCTGATATATGTATGTATGTATGTATAGACGTTAAAAAATTGTATTACATATTTACTCGGTTATAATCATTTCGTTAATTGGTAGACTTGTTAAATCGATTAACGAGCTGGGATATACAAACAAAAGAAATTATGTAAAACCATACAATACTAAATTGCAATTAAGACCAGCTCCGAGAAGGAGAGATAATTTCAAGATTGAAGAATTCTTGTATGTTAACATGCCATTAACGAAAAAGGCAAACTTATTGTCTGAGTACAGACATGGACACGTGTTTTTCATTCAATAAGCACGACAGTTACCTAACCTGATCTCCAGTAGCGACTGCTCTGTTGTGGTTGTAATAATGGACCTACGCCCATGGTTGTAATGACAAATGCTTGCAATGACAAATTGTAGCTAAAAGTTGTTTGTAATGAGGTTGTAAGGAAGCACCTCAGTAATATTTTAATGATATTGGCCAGCTGTAGTTGTAATGAGACACTGCTGGTAGTTGAAGTGAGATCTCATTCACGGCTGTAGAGTGACACAACATAGTGCCGTTTGCAGCGAGATATTTCAGTGGTGTTTGTAATAACAATGGCCGTAACAGCACAGCTAAGTTGTGGTTATTATAGAAGCAGCGCAAAGCTATGGTGATGTGATCTTAGAAGTGTGCCTAATGACTCATCTATTGCTACTTGATTTAAAACAGCTTAGTTAGTGGTGGTATTAAATCAATCAAGTGGTGGTCTTAATGAAACAATTCACTATTGGTTGAAAGGAAATAATTTAGTGGTGATTGTAGTAATACAACTTTATAGAGGCTGTAATGAGTCCTGCATTTGTTCAGAGGCACTTGTAACACTTAAACCATGATAAAGCATGTACACTTCCCTACACCTTTGCTCTGGAAACTGACCTTCAAAGCGATTCTTCTAATGTTTAGATCTTGGCAGCTTTTTGATACCTAGTGGATTCAGATTAATTTTGTCTTCGGTGAAATTCATGTGCAGACATTTCGTTCAGTCATTTGGACCTATTGATTTCTTATTCAACTTCATTTTTCTCTCTTTGCTGCCAACTAAATACACTTCCAGGATATCTCGTTATAGCAAAACATGTGTGGAACCTATTTTGAAGACAAGTAAAACGCTATTGCAACAGACATTATTCTGAGGATAAGAAAAGGCAAGATCGCCATTCTCGTCCTCCATTTTTCTCTTACAATTGAATACATTACTTATTTTTTACTTTAGCAAATACACATGGATACACGCATGCGCACGCACATATCTTTTATCCTTTACTTGTTTCAGTCACTGGACAGCAACCATTCTGGGACACCACCTTGGCGGGTTTTGACTGGTAGTTGTTCCATCCGTCTCTTTTTCAGAACCGCTTACTTGCGGGAATGTAAAGAAACCAATATCACTTTTCAAAAAGTAGAGGTGAGGAAAAACACACGACAGACACAAACATCCACACACACACACGTGTGAAATCACACATTTTAATCTCTCTTTCTATATGTGTGTGTGTATGTGTGTGTGTGCGCATGTATGTATGTATGTATGTATGTATGTATACCACAGACTTTCTTAGTTTCCATCGCCCAAATTTACTGACAAGGCATTAGTCATCCTGAGGCAATAGTATAAGGCAATTGCCTTAAGTACCGCACTGTAGGACTGAACCCGAAACTCCGTGATTGCAGAGCGAGCTTCTTAATCATACAGTCATACTTGCACCTATACATACATACACATGTATTAGTGTGTGTGTGTGTACATGTGTGTGCATGCGGGCATGTGCGTGCGCTGGCGTGTATGTAAGAAAAGGCATAAATGACAGGCTGTACACATGTATTTGTGCACCGTAGACATACAGCTGTTTCTGATATGCATTTTAGGTGCATTCATAATTCCGTTTTCTCAATCGGTCGATTCTGACTTTTGAAAACATATCTCTGTCAAATTCAAGAATTGAGGAAACAAAAGCCAGTCTATTGCAAAACAAATCGATGTAATAAAAAATATTCTATCTAGCTCCATACTAGCTCTCGTTAAGAGATGAGATCAAGGAGATTCCAGCTATGATTATCCTGTCTTTATTGATTTATTAATTTTTTTTTTTTTCAGAAATTGCATCCACTGAACTACGTTATTCTCAGTTTCTAAGATGGCAAGTTGTGATGTGAGGGCAGTTTGGCTATATTTTAAGCATATCCATCGATGAAACAGAGGCCAGTCCCATCACCTGTTTAAACACTGCGCTAAATATTGCATTATTTTGAAGTTTCAAAATGAATTTTTTATTTTGATTCATTGGATCAATATATTTAAAGAAATATATTCACATTTCATTTATTTTCTTATGGAAACCTGAAAGCTTCAAACTCTGTTGCGAAATACATTTTTAGTATAAAGTGGAAGAACATTGCATAGAATTTGGAATGATCTCCTCTAAAATCCACACAATATATCAGTAAGATGGAAGAATTATATTTTTATCTACTCGCGAAGATTATAAACGTGATCCAAGTTCTTTAATAATAGGAAACAAGATTGTTATTAAATGCCAGCATTTAAATTATTCTATTTTTTTCTAATTATCATGAACAAATAATTACATCAGCCTGAAATTGTGTGGCAGTGGTCTAAGTCAATTTCCTCGACCACACTAGTTGATAGGATGAAAGGCAAAGTCAACCTCAACGGAGTTTGAACTCAGAATGTAAAGACGGATGAAATGCCGCTTAGCACTTTCTCCGGCGTGCTAATGATTTAAAAGCTCACCGTCTAATAATACCAACTCAAAAAATTAATATAAGAAATCTAATGAAATAGGATAACTTATGAAATAGGATAAATAATATTAATCAAAAATAATCGAAAATATATCAACACTATTCCAATCGAAGTTCTAATATTATGTTGAAACGGAAAAATTTGGATAAGTACTGTTTTCACTTTGCTAAAGATTTTCTACTATTTGAAAATAATATGTATTCTTGTTTTTATACTATTCATTTGGTTCTTTATAGATTATTTTAATAGATAACTTATTTAACACT
>NC_068987.1:37846608-37852837 GCF_001194135.2 Octopus bimaculoides
ATATATATATATATATATATATATATATAGTTGAAATTTATAGAAAAACAATAGACGAAGTCAGGTCTATGAACAACAACCAGGTGTATTAGTTTGACGCTCGAGAAAATGAAAAAGTCTCTTACGTTTCGAGCCTACGCTCTTCAACAGAAAGAAAGAAGGGAAAATAAACAGAGAGAGAATGAGAGAAAAAATCTCGTAGATTTAGTGGTCAAGTACGGGCTTCTTTCAGTTTCCTTCAACCAAATCCACTCACAAGGCATTGGTCAGCCAGAGGCTAGAGCAGAAGACGCTTGCCTAAGGTACCACACAGTGGGACTTAACCCGGAACCATGTGGTTGGTTAGCAAGTTTCTTACCACACGGCCACGCCTGCACCTATATGTCTATATATTCATATGTGTATGTCACTGTATTCGTAATTATTTCTTACTGTGTCTACATTGATATGTATGAGCAAATCTATCCATTTATCTCTGAGTATATTTGTTTCTAAGTCCATATCTATCCACTTATGATTTTAGACAGAAATTTCTGTATGTCAACCTACATGTGAGTATGTATATAATTATATAATTATATATAATTAAATATATATATGTTAAACTATACGTATATGTATATGTGAATAGGAGTGTGTATACACACACACGCAGAAAGACACACACACACACGCACAAAGACACACACACATATATATTCATATCTATACGTACATATATTCTAATATACCACGCACACACACAAACACACACACACACACATATATACTCACATATATATACTCACATCCATACGTACATATACTTGTATTCTAACATACACACACACGCACACATATACACGTATGTTTGTATTTATTTGTGTGTGTGTGTGTGTGTGTGTGTGTGTGTGTGTGTGTGTGTGTGTGAGAGAGAGAGAGAGAGAGAGAGTAGGTTTGGGGTTTCAAAAATGCACCTGAGCCTAAAAACGTGAGCTAAATTTTAAATTCTTTAACAGATTTATTAGTATATTAAACCAGTTCCGACAATATTTTGCTTTTCAATGATAAATCAAAAAAAAAAAAAGTTTAGGAGAGATTGAAGTTACAGAGGAAATTCGGAATAACTTGCTTAAAAGATCAAATGTTCATACAAATTGAAATATTCAATAAGTTACACACTGCTAGACAGTAAGACAAATTCAAATATTCGATGAATTTCATATGATTAAAGCAGGGGTTTTCAAACTTTTTGACTTGCGGACCCCTTTATATTTCAGGCTTTACCTTACAAACGCCTATGAAATTTATACATAAATATTTGCTTAAAATAACATATATTTTTACATTTATTTATTTAATAGTATTTAACAAATAGGTTTATTGTCAATTAAAAGATTTCGATTAAAAAACATATATAAAATCAAATTGCCCATAAAAAGTATTTGCTGCCCACGGACCCCCTGTCTTGTCCTTGCAGACCCCCTGTGGTCAGCGGACCACAGTTTGAAAACCCCTGGG
The DNA here is from genome assembly GCF_001194135.2 of Octopus bimaculoides. Taxonomy (NCBI): domain Eukaryota; kingdom Metazoa; phylum Mollusca; class Cephalopoda; order Octopoda; family Octopodidae; genus Octopus; species Octopus bimaculoides. The sequence goes on from NC_068987.1 coordinate 37,848,109, forward strand.
TTAAAGGACCCGTGGCATTCAGTAGTCTTAACAATTAGATACCAAGAAGTTTTTAAAAGAGTAAGAAAAAATAGACAGGAGGATTCTTCGTCGCTGGTGTTGCCGGTGACAGTTTGAACTGTCTTAAGCTAAAATTGCTTTGTATATAACGTTTTATAAGGTCAGGGTTCAAGTTATGATTGGATATACATTTAATGACGTCACTTGATTTTGTCCATCTAGTATTTTAACTGGCTGACTCTCTGAATATGTCACTTGTTTTTCGGATGTTCTGGTCACATATCATTGCGGGAAATTGATTACAAAATCACAAAATTTGGCACCAATGACTACTTGAATACATCGTGGCAACAAGTCTGTAGTTCAGGTTTTCTCAAATGTAGTCTTTAGCTCTTGACGATTTCCGGGACACAAATATCTATGGGATCCAGGTTAGTGAAAGGAATATATTTATGTGATAATCATCAGCCATCAATTATTAGTTTCCACTGCGATAATGTGTATGTGAGGAAATCTTTTGGTCCAGCACTTGCAAATGGCGTGACACTCCAAACCTGAAAATAACGTTAGGCTTCTAATCAACTGTGGTCGCAAAAATTGGAAGAAGGGTGGAAAAGCACAGAATCCGAGCTGTTTTTATTCATATCCATTCGTTTTACCCTTATTCTCTTTTTCCTTCAGAAAAAATTAAAGAAAGAATAAAATGGACGAAAGGAAAAATGGAGAGGAGTTGAAGAAAAACATTTCTCTCATTTATGTTTTATTTCATATTGTGTGTATGTATGTGTAAGTGTGTGTATTTGTGTGTGCGCATGTATGTATGTTTTTAAGAATGTGAGTGTACAAGCATATGGAGATATGTGAATATTTGTATGTGTATTTGTATGTGTATATAGCATTTTGTGGTACATTCTCTGTATTTCTGGATGTTATTCATAAAACTTTCCCCCACCTCTCACCAGTACCCACCCACACACTACCTATTATCAGTCAACCACCCAGCCCTTCCTACCCACCCAGCCCCAAAAACAACAACAAACAATAAAAGTGTCAGTTTATTCCTGGTTTTCTCATTTCGGGTGGATTGGTTGGTGATAGTGTACAGGGGTGAGTGGGGGTGAAAGGTGATGGGAGGAGTAAGTGTGGGGAGTTTTGGGAGGAGATGGAGTTGTGGAAGGTGAGGAGAGGTGGAGGTAGGAAGAGAACGTGTGGGAGTGTTGGGAGAAAGAGGTGTAGAAGTGTTGGGAGGTGGAGGTGTTGCGAGGCGGCGGTGTAAACATACTTTAATTCATCAAAACGCTGAATAACATATTTTGTTACACCATCCTCAACTGAACCCCATCCACATTTTCCCTTCCACTACACTACTCTGCCGTACAGAAAATTTCACTACTGGGCACTGCACTTTCAATACAGTAACCCTAAGAGTATCACAGCAAACCACAGCACGTACCCAAGGCACACAGAGCAGCGCTCAGTAGTGAAGTGAAAGCACGTTTTAAAACTAAAACTACTGAATAATAATAATAGCAATGAATCATATATTTCTCTTGCAGCGGAGCTCAGTTTAATGGAATGGTGACCAGCTCAGAATAGCTCGTTTAAACTTTAAGTGTAGAGGGGCATCCTTTGATTCTTTTGAAGCAAACCTCTATATAGACGGTGTCTCGATAAAAATACTGGTAGTCGTGATATCTTAAAACTACTTTCCTCAGTATGAGAGTAGTGGATAAAAGAATTAATCAAACAAAGGCGTAAATGAGGATGGAACTACAGATAATGGATTCTTGCCCGGCAGATGTCCTGTGGATGAGCAGCACAGGCCCGGTTATAATTATATTACAACAGGATGATCTGAAGCGATGTAAGGCGATCTAAGGCGATGAATATATTGGAATGTTATTTTTTGAGCAGACCCTTTGATGGTGAAAGGAAGCCCATTAGAGGAAAGAGAACGCATGACATTTGGATGGAGGCGCAGAGCTTGAATGTAACGGAACAGAGATTGTATGAGCAGGCAAAGATTATAAGGAGGAACAGGTGGCTAATAGCATTAATCGAAGGAATTAAGATCGGAAAGAAATGGAGTGAAACAAAATAATATAAAGATAATTGAAATGGTGATCAAAGATTCTAAACTGGAAATGTACAGGTTTGGATTGGATACAAGTGTACTGACTGAAAAATTTTCCGGCATTACACGAAAGAATTTCTGTGCAAATGGATGAGCTTGAGATTAAGAAAAGGGTGAAAATTGGAAGCATAGTGAATGAAGATGAAATAGGTGCAGAGAATGTTGATAAGGTCATATTGAATGAAGGTGATCAGGAAAATGATGTTGGTTTAAGTTTTGAAAATGTAGAGCGATGAGAACAGAGAAATGATCAAAGACATTACAATAATCAGGGAGAGAAAATCTACATGCTGAAGTGAATGTATTGGAGAAAGTGGATAGAATTTTGCTCAGTGGGTGGAAGGAAAGTAGCTCTTAGCTAAACCGTATAAAAAGGAAATGTAGCGAAGGAGTCTTGGTGGAAAAGGATGAAGCAATCAATAAACGAACTGTGAAAGTATTCTGGAAAGAAATAAACAATGGAAGATCAGGAAGAAGGAGAAATAGTAGGAACTAGAACTTAGAGATAGGGTCAAGAATAATGGACTAAATGTAGTCCTTGAAGAATAGAAACAAGGACTGCAGGCTTAAACTATAAAAATGAAGTGACATGATCAAGGAATTGAACAATATAAGATCAACAGATTGTTCAAACAGGATCAGAAAAGGGTCTATCAGTAGCTTAACAGAAAAGTTAACAGCATTGAAAAACCGGACGCTGAAGGATGTCGGAGGTTTTGGAGTGGCGTCTGGGATAACGGGAAAAATCCTTAAGACAGGTGTTGTGTAGTTGAAGGAATTAAGATCGGAGGAAAATGGAGTGAAACAAAATAATATCAGGATAACAACTGAAATGGTGATCAAAGATTCTAAACTGGAATTGTCCAGGTTTGGATTGGGTGCAAAAGTACTGGCTGAAAATTTTTTCGGCAGTACACGAAAGAATTTCTGTTTAAATGGATGAAATGATCAACAACGGGGGTGAAACCACATGGATGACCACAGGGAAAACGGTTCTTTGCGAAAAGGACTCTGGAAAGGTAATAGAGTGGATAATAACCGGCCAATCTCCTGTCTTCCCCTGGTGTGGAAGTTGATGACTGGAATAATATCTAAATTTGTGTACGATTTCCTTGAAACAAGAGAGGAAAAACCGAAGTACAAAAGATCAACTTTTGACGGACAGAATGGTGTTCAATGGTTGTAAGAAAAGACTGGGCATGGTGTGAATCGATTATAAGAAAGCTTATAACATGGTCCCTCACTCTTAGACTTTAGAAAACCTTGAGATGATACAGATGTCTGATAACATTCTGAATTTTATCAGATCAATAAAGAACTGAAATGTTAACATTGTGGTTAACAGCAGAAGAGGCGTATTTCATAGAGAGACTCTATCACCATTGATGTTTGTAATTTGTATGATTCACCTCATGGAGATGTTATGCGAAGTGTCATCAAGGTACATCTTGAAAAGTGAAGAAAAGTTGAATCACATGGGGGATTTAAAGAACTTCGGCAGGAGTGAGCGTGAAATAAGTGTTTTGATTTCAACAGTATTTCAGTAGTGCAGATATTCAGTAAGGGTATCGGGATGAAATTTGGGATTAATAATTGTGGTGTGCTATAAGGAAAATAAAAAAAGGAAAATAATCTCATCTGATGGCGTAGAACTGTCAAACGGTGAGAGACTTAAGGATGTTGAGGTGGATGGATACAAGTACCTGGGTATTTTGGAGTAAGACAAAATCAAAAAGAGTGAGATAAAGGAAAGCTTTGGGGGATAATACCCCAGGAGAACCATGTTAATTACGAAGAGCAGACTAAATGGAAAGAACAAGATCAGGGCAATGAATACATGGACCGTTTTCTTTATGCGATACGGCACAGGTGTTGTCAGGTGGACAAAGAACGATCTTGAGGAAATGGATAGAAAAATCAGGAAAGTGATAACAATGAACAAGGAACAGTACCCCCAAAAGCGATGCCGATAGATTGTATGTGTCTAGAAACAAGGAAGGAAGAGGCCCATAGGATGCAACATCTGTGTTGTCAATGAGGAAAATAGTCTGGGATAGAACATCAAATAGTAGATTGAACCTTTGGTTGTTGTTGTTTGAAACAGCAAAATGATACATAATGAATCATGTTATCCTCATCGGAAGATTTTTCTGATGCAATTGTTCTTCATGCTATAGGCACAAAAACTAAAATATTTTAGGAGAGGAGCCTAGTCGATTACGTCGACGCCGGTGCTCAACTGTTACTTCTTTTATAGACCTCGGAATGATGAAAAGCGGCCTCGATGGAATATGAAAAGATAACGTAAAGACGGCCGAAATGCCGCTAAGCATTTTGCCCGTAGTGCTGACTATTCTGCCAACCCGCAGCCTTCTTCTGATATAACAACAGCAACAACAACAACAACAACAACAACAACAACAACAACAACAACAACAACAACAATAATAATAATAATAATATTAATAATAATAATAATAATAATAATAATAATACTCGAGATAGATCTGTTAGCCTTAAGAAGCTACGTCACGAGAGCTCGGAGACGGTGTTGTCTCAAAAATTAGCCCTAAACAGACAGATCCGTCCCCTAGC
>NC_068987.1:37853680-37854190 GCF_001194135.2 Octopus bimaculoides
ATGTAACTGATAGGCAAAGTGAAATACTCTCTGAACCAACCATAAACACTAAGGCAGGTGAAAATCAAATAGCTGAAGAAAGTCATACAGAAATCGACGCAACAGAACTACATGATCTAAAATATCAAATCATGATTGAATGGCTGAAAATTAAAGAAACCAGTATGAATGAACGCGACACTCTCCCAAAAATTCGCAATTCTAACCAAAACCTGAAAATAATTGGTAAAATCCGTCTTGCACTTAAGGATATAATTTCAGCTAATGATGTTGATATTACAGATCTCATCTAACCGCAAAAATCTCAACGGTTCTATGTGGTGAAAAGATTAGAAAACGACAACACTCTCACAAAAAGCCTTCTTGGCAAGAGCGCATTCAACTCCAAATTAAGCTATTTAGATCTGACATAGAATGTTTGAAAAACCTTAAATTTGACAAGAGTGTCAAACCTACAAACACCCAAAAACTAAAGAAAAAATATAATATGAAAACCATAGTTGACATTGA
>NC_068987.1:37854290-37864057 GCF_001194135.2 Octopus bimaculoides
ATAATAATAATAATAATAATAATAATATGCCCGGATGCAGTACCAGGCAGCGAATCATGCCCTGATGCAGTACCAGGCAGTGAATCTCATGGCTTCTGATCTTAATTGATTGGAAGTGTTATCATGTACATTGTTTTGTCTTGGTATAAAAGATGGGCTACAGCAAATATTCTGCTTAATACCACAGATCTGTTTCTAAGTTGTTTGACCTTAACTAGATGAGCATGTCCCTTGGTGGCTGATGATATGTGCATCTCTGATCATGAGCAGAAGTAGTGGGGGAGCATCATAGCCATGTGTTGAGAGGAATTTTCTGTGGGTTTGAATAATTCACCATTGAAAACATGTTTTGCTCAACATCCTTAAACAACTCTTATTCAGGGACCTTTTGAGCGGGATGGGCTACTCGACCTGAAGAAAATTTTAACTAGGCCCCACCTGCGAGGTCATGCGCTGTTAATCTTGATATGAGATCACCATGTCGCGCACATATGATTGTGATGCATGTGCCTGGTGTACCCTTATCAGACGGGTAGTCATGATGGGTATACTGGGCTTCGTATATTTTACCCTAGTGTCACTTTGATGGTATGCCCTGCTCTCTCACTCAATAATAATAATAATAATAAATACCCTGATGCAGTACCAAGCAGAAGCTGCCTTGATGGCTTCTCATCTTAACTGATTGGAAGTATTATCATGTATATTATTTTGTCTAGGTATGAAAGAAGGGCTAAAGCAAATATGCTGCTCAGTTAGTTGTTTGACTTTAACTAGTTGAGCATGTCCCTTAGTGGCTGGCAATATGTGCATCTCTGATCACGAGCAGAAGTAGTAAGGGAGCATCGTAGTCCTGTGTTGAGAGGAATTCTTTGGGGTTTGAATAATTCACCTTTGGAAATATGGGTGTTTCATTCAGCATCCTTAAACAACCCTTTTTCAGAGACCATTTGAGAGGGGGGCTACTGGACCTGACGAAAATACTAACTGGTCCCAACCTGCAAGGTCAAGTGCTGTTTATTTTGATATGAGATTACCATTTGGCGAACATATGGTTGTGTTGCTTGTGCCTGGTGTACACTTATAAGATGGGTATGCTGAGCTTCGTATATTTTACTCGTGTCACTTTGATGGCATGAACTTCACTCTCATTCAATGAAAATAATAATAATAATAATAATAATAATAATAATAATAATAATAATAATAAGAAGAAGAAGAAGAAGAAGAAGAAGAAGAAGAAGAAGAAGAAGAAGAAGAAGAAGAAGAAGAAGAAGAAGAAGAAGATAAGATCCCAGGAGAAACAGGTCTCAGAGAAATCCAAAAGATTGTACTGACAAGTACTGACCATATCCTTAGAAGAACCCTATCCTTTAAATGTCTGTGTTGTTTTACATGAAGATATTTTGCTACTGCCCCTCCCCATGCATTCAGTCATACTCAGCAAGTGACTGTAACAAGCATTCAGATTATAAGAAAATAATAATAATAATAATAATAATAGTAATAATAATAATAATAAATAAATAAATAAAATACAAAGACCTGGAAATAGAGGTAACTCGGATGTTGAATCTAAAAACAGAAACAATTCCTATCATAGTAGGTGCCTTAGGTATAATAAAAAAAATATTCAGACAAATACATAACAAAAACACCAGGACTTACAAATATATATAACTTACAGAAAATTGCACTACTGGGCACTGCACACATCCTACGCAAAACACTTTCAATACAGTAACCATAAAAGCATCACAGCAAACCACAGCACATACCCAAAGCGCACAGAGCTGCGCTCGGTAGTGAAGTGAAAGAACGTTATAAAAATAAAAATACTGAATAATAATAATAATAATAATAATAATAATAATAATAATAATAATAATAATAATAATTTTCAAAAAATGACCAACAACTACAGGGCTTAATTTTCAAAAAAATGGCCAACAACTACAGGGCTTGCTAGCGATTGTTAAACATTTCAGTGATGACATCAGGATGCAATTTGACCTCGATAAATGTGCAAAAGCTACCTTTATCAAAGGGAAAATGACAGAAACATTAATCTTGACCAACAGAAAATTATAAAGGAATTACAACCAGCGGAGAGCTACAAATACTTAGGGGTATTTGAAGAGGACGGAATCAAAAGAGGACGGAATCAAAACAGGCAAAAGAATATCTAAGTGAATTCCAAATACAAATTTCAGTATTAGACGTACTAGAAACAAGCACAGAAAAGTCTAAGCGTATGAAAACTCGTGCTAAAACTGCTGCCTTAGATATTCTTACTGACAAATGGCAAGAAAAACCTCTCAATAGCAAATACCGAAAGAGAGCTAATAGTGCTGATGTTGACAAAGCCCTTACCCATCAATGGTTAGTGGCTTCTGGCTTAAAATCAGAGAGAGAAGGGTTTATCATAGCAGCCCAAGATCAATGCCTACCTACAAGAAACTACCAGGCCAACATATTAAAGAACGGCAGCTGCCCAAGATGTCGTGTACATCAACAACAGAATGAAACCATTGATCATGTCTCCATGTGCAGTTTTCTTGCGCGTACAGAGTATCTCAACAGGCATGAGAGAGCAGTACAATATATTCACCGGGTAATTTGAAAGAACATGGACCTGACCCATAATAAATACTGCTGGGAGCACAAACCATCTCCAGTGATTGAAAATGATCAGATCTCATTCCTCTGGAACTTCACCATTCAAACTGATAGAAAGATAAATATGAATAGGACAGATATTATATTGAAAGACTTCAGACAACAGCAATAACAACAACAATAATAATAATAATAATAATAATAATAATAATAATAATAATAATAAGAAGAAGAAGAAGAAGAAGAAGAAGAAGAAGAAGAAGAAGAAGAAGAAGAAGAAGAAGAAGAAGAAGAAGAAGAAGAAGAAGAAGAAGAAGAAGAAGAAGAAGAAGAAGAATCACAATAATAATAATGATATGAAGTACTATGCCCTGATTCAGTACCAGGCCGTAGTTTTCATTGCTTCTCATCTTAACTGATTGGAAGTTTTATCATGTACATTGTTTTTTCTTGGTATAAAAGACGGGCTAAAGCAAATATTCTACTCAATACCACAGATTTGCTTGTCAGTCGTTTGACCTTAACTAGTTGAGTATGTGGCTGACAATATGTGCATTTCTGATCACGAGCAAAATTTGTTGGGGGAACATCATAGCCATGCGATGAGATAAATTCTTTGAAGTTTGGATAATTCACCTCTGGAAACTTAGGTAAATAATCGGCATAATCCAACCAAGTAATAATAATTGTATCCAAGGTAGAATTTCCATATCTGCATAAATATCGCCTTACTTGTGTTGATAGGAGCATATAAATCGAAAGATACCTTTATAGTCACATGAAATAATACATGTATATTTTTGTCAGTAAAGTTCATGTCATGCTCTGATTATCATGTAGTGAGCAGGTATATGAAGTGTTAATGTACTGAATAGTATATGTGTACGTATTGTAGATAAGATATGTATTCATATACAATTCAATACATTAACACTTCATGTACCCTCTCACTATTGAGTAAGAGTATGATTTTGACAATCAGAGCATGATATGAACTTTACAAACACAAAAAAATATACACTCGTTATTTCATATATCCATAAAGATATCTTTCGATTTATATGTTCCTTTCAACACAAATAAGCCGCTATTTATGCCGATATGGAAAAGTCTACCTCGGATACAATTATTGCATACGTAGATATTTTAACCTATTTTCAAATATGTGTAAAATAATATGGTGGGGCAGAATCTACTGAGGTCATGGTCGTCTAAATAGTCACTGTAGTAGCTTAGTCAAGGGAGGAGGCCCAGTTCCCACGTGTTGACTTCACGGAACTCTACTTCACTCTCACAGATTATCTCCATGCATTTCTCCACAGCAAAATCTGTCTTATAGATGGGCAGAGTGAAATCACATCCATACTACATGCTGCACAACCTGTGAGGTCGTTGGAGTGGTTACAAATACTGATTTTACTGAGAAGATCTTCGTGCTCACACAGACATCTGGAGACATTTCTATGAGAGGTTGTAATACTTTTTAGAGTAAGTAGGACAGTCTATAATTGCTGGAGATATTCGCTCCGCAAACTGGTCTGGTTAGGGGCCCCATGACAGGGTTTATGTAGGGTTTGTGGTTTTGCGTAACCCGTATAGTGTAGGAACATCATTTTTGGATGCTTGGAAATTGTGTACAGTCCTTTTCATAGGTTGGAGTATGTTGCACCACATTCTCATGTGTGCATTGAGGAGTTTTTCCACTCTTTCATGTTCCTGTGGTGCAACTTCTCTCCTACTACTGATGTGTTCTTGTATGGTCTGGGCATAGTTTTGTGGGCTGTCTATTGACAGTTTGCCAGACTTGTCCGTAGGAAGGCACACTAATTCCCTGTTCCTAAATCGCTGTTTCAGTTTTTGAAGGAACTTTGGCAACAGATGAAGTGAGTTGGTAGGTTTCCTCCTCATTATGTTTTTAGTGTATTTGTTGTACCGGTCTAAGATGTGTCGGAGTCTATTTCTAGCTAAAGAGATCTTTGCTTGTTTTACTGTCAACTTGAGGTGGGATAATACCCTTTTGTTGAAGGGTCAGTCTGTGGGGTAGATCCTCGTCATGTCATAAGATTTTTTATTAGGGTTATAAAATCAGAGTGTAGAGTGCTATTATCGTTGTGGCTGTTGTTGTTATAGTTGCTATTGGTGGTGTTGGTGGTGGTAGTGCTTGTGTTGTGCCCATTGTTGTTGTTATTGTTGCGGGTGGTGCTGGTGTTGATGGTGTGGATGATGTGGTTGGTATTGCTGTCTGTGTGTGGGATGTTGTTGTCATTGTTGCTGTTGGTATTATCATCGTTATTGTTGTTATTATAATAGTTGTTTCGGTTTCGTATGCTTGTGTTGTTGTTATAGTTGTTTCAGTGGGGAATGTTTTAGTTATCATTATTGTTATTGTTATTGCCACTATCGTTGTTGTCATCAACATCGCTATTGCTTTTGTTGTTGTTTCGGTTTCGTATGTTTGTGTTGTTGTATTGTCCTAACCTCTTAATTTTAAGAAGGTTTTTTTCAACTTCAGATCGACAATCAATTTTTCTGACTATTTTATATGTAGCGAATTTTGGTGGTAACTGTAAAGCATGCATTTCATCTGTATCCAGCTGTACGGCACCGTATGCTCCAGAAGTGTAATTGTTGTTGGTGTTAAGGCGGTGAGCTGGCAGAGACGTGAGCACGCCGGGCGAAATTCTTAGCGGTATATCGTCTGTCTTTACGTTCTGAGTTCAAATTCTGCTGAGGTTGACTTTGCCTTTCGTTCTTTCGGGGTCGATAAAATAAGTAGTAGTTGCGTACTGCGTCGAGCTAATTAACTGGCCCTCTCCCCAAAAATTTCGGGTTTTGTGCCTAGAGTATAAAAATAATTGTTGTTGTTGTTGTTGTTGACGGTGGAGGTATTGTTTTTCGGTGTCCTGGCGCCGAAGTCCCCTAGTAGTTTACATTCCAGCATGACAATCCCATCGATATTGTTTGAGTATTCGTATTGATTCTAACCATCAAACTGCAAAGCCAACACCAGCCTCTCTGCACTCCTCCTCCCCCCCCCAACTTCTTTAAGCTGACCATCACCTTCTATCCGACTCTCTGAAAGTGTAGCTATATCAATGCGAGCAACAAGTACAGTGCGTCTTTCAGGCCTACAATCACTCTTCTTATCCAACAGAGTGTACACATGCATACATACATACATACATACATACATACATACATACATACATACATACATATAAATTTACATTTATGCCGATAATAATTGGAGCACTCTGTAAGTAAATGAACAAACTGTCAGTCTGGATAAGTTTGGATTATCAGAAAAAGAAATCAACCGACTCATTCGCACATTACAAATACAATCTTTAAGCGGAACAATAAAACTATGCAAGACTTTTCTCGGGTTTAAAATGTGACGTTGTTTTCGTTACCTACATTCCAATGATGGAGCTTTGTAACTTTGTTAGAAACCAGATCTTTCTTCAGAAGAAGAATTTAAATAATTAAAGACAGAAGAGACAACATCCATAGAGACTGGACGAAATATTGGAAGCACCTTCAGATTTTCCATCGTTGGCATTAATTACAACAGCAATACATCGAAGAATCGACTAGTGCAGATTCTCAACGGTTGTTAGCGAAATATTTAAAAATTCTTGAATTAACATCTGCCTTGGCTCTTAACGATGATGGTGGTGGGAAGTGGCTCATTACTTGCTGCTCGAAAAGGCACCATAAATGCTCGATTTTATTAAGGTACCTTGGTTTTTTCTTTTTGTTTTTTTGTAGTGGCGGGGTTGCAATCCAAGCAGTGTACTCACTTTTCTACTCTTTGTACTGATTTTGAATAACATTAGCCGCGTGGTTAGGCACATTATCGTCCTGGAAGGTTACGCTAGCATCAGGGAACAATATTTGTACCCTAGAATAGACACAATCAACCAACATAGATAATCCTTGGCGTTAACTCTGCAGTATAGAACGACTAAAGGACCTTGTGATGAGTTCCACGATATGGATGCTCCACTCATCACAAAGTCACCTCCATGTTTCACGGTAGAAACCAAACAATCAATTGAAGGTATTTGGGGATGTTTCTAGACATAAACTCGCCCTGAAGTGGGAAATGGGTGAATGATGATTTATCAAAGATGATGACGTTGTTCCATTGAGCAACTGATTACTTCTGACACCACTTATCCCGCTTATCAATGTTGACAGAAGATAGAAGAGACAATTGCAGCCCCATCCATGGTATAGCATCCTGCGTTATAGAGCTCACGACGAAAGGTTTTTTGTTGACACAGGATTGGCAAAGTGGTAGTTTAGCGCTGTAGTCACTTTTACTGTCGTAGTCTAATGGTTTTTAAACACAATACGTTTTACTATTCTGCGGTACCTCTCTGTGAGCTTTGCCCTCTTTATGCTTGCCAGATCTGGTTTTATCTTGGTTTTGGAATACCAGCAAGATTTTAGAGATTATACCAATGGAAGCATTTAAGAAGTTGGTAGTTTAGTGATTGACTCTCCTGCTGTCCATGCTCCACTAATTTGTCTTCTTTCGAAATCATACAAGTGACACATCTTAACATATTAAAATTTCTACATGTAAGCCCCTGCGAAAGAAGGAAGGAAAATAGAGAGATGTGTCATGGAGTACAAAACATACATAATGCATATGAGCACATACATACAGACAAAACTCTGAGGAACTAGAATTTAGCCTGATGATCGAACTGGCGTGAAACTCGAGCTGCGAGACAAACTGTTGGCTTCAGTTTTGACAAATAAAAATTATAACCACTACAGCATGTATTGACCACTCCTTTCTCATTCGATACGCTTTAATAATGTACATACATACATATATATATTAGGTATTTATTTGTACATACAAATATATATTTATAAACATTTTTATAAAGAAATGTGTCACGCACGTATGTGTATGTATGCAATTATTACACACCTGTTAGTAGTTCAGATAAATAAATTTCACTTAATTCATTCTATGCTTTTGATGTACTGGAAAGAAGATGAAATCCTCCGGGCGCTCCTTTTTAGGATTTATTGACTTCTGCTCGCATGTACCTGGTTTTTTCTATAATTAATAGCACAGAATCTCCAGCTTCTATATAAAGCAGTCTTATATTAGAGTGGAATATTAATGGCTACCTTGCTTTGCATATTTTTCTATATGTTGTTCACCATTAACGAAACAATATGTTATTTAATTCACAGGGCGAAAAATGTAAACACATTCTTTCTAAATTTTTGATGCATAGAAAAACAGGCGGGATTCTTCTCATGGACCGTTTCACGATATCTTGCGAAGCACTCAGCAAATTGTGAAACGGTTCGTCGAAGATTCCCGCCACTTTTCTGCACATCAAAAGTATAGAAGGAATGTATTTATATTTTCATAGCTTATCCAGAGTTAGGTTCTGTACGTTTTTACTTTATATCTTCCGATTCTATTATGCATAGCACACACCAATGTATACATCGCGTGCGCACGCACACACACACACACACACACACACACACACACACACAACGTATATGTGTGTGTGTGTGTTTGTGTATGTAATATACATATGGAGAAAGACACTTTTGCACACTTCACACTTTTGCACATGTGTGTATGAGTGTGTATTGATAGAGTGGGGTAGGGAGAAAGAGAAATTGCAAAAAGCTGAGAAGAGGTTAGAAAGGATAATTTAAAACGAAAATTGTAAGATGATATGAGTAATATTGAATTTTAATTTTCCTATTCTATTATATTCTGTACAACGCCTATCGACCAAAGGAACAATTCGAAGTATGTTATCATTTTCAGTGTAAATATTTCTGAATACTATAGCATTAAAAATATATCGTTTAGTAGTTGTTTTCTTGAACTTTTTACCGATTTCTGGCTTTTTATTTCTTTTGCATTGTATATTGCTTATGAAATGTGTTTATGTGTGAAAATGACTGCTGGGGCGTTGACGTTTTAGTAGATATTTGCTGGGTGTTGCTGTTTGACACATGGATTTGTAGTGAAAAATGATTATGTGAGACATCGTACAAATAGAAATGAATTATTAAATTCCACATATGCATATGTTTGCAATTTTCTCGGCATTCTCATTGTGATAAATGTGCCTGGCAGTAAAAAAAATCAGCAATCTTTACGAAATTTCCTTGCAGCATGTTTCTTATTTGAATACATCTAGATTTCATTCAAAATTCCCTGTAATTAAGACAGGCAACTTATCGCTCGTAACTTTAATGAATTAGTAAATTGGCGTGTCAGTTTGTTAAAACCTTTGATTCTACGAAGTTCTGGAGAGGATTAACCGTCAATCAAGGATAGAAATAATATGACTTCGTTGTCAGATTATTCTTTGGAGTTGAAATGATGCAATATTTTGGTCCAAAGCTAAATTAAACCAGAATAGTGATAGGTAAAGCGCAAGCGTGTTGTGGATACCATAAGTACTCTCTTCACTAAAAATGAACAGAATATGAATTGAAGACGATAAACTCCCAAAATCTGGAGTTTCATTTTTTCATTTATATAAAATGCATTTACTTGTGATCGCATGTGTATATATAGATACGAGTGTGTGTGTGCTTGTACGTGCGTGTGTGCATGCATGTGTGTGTATGCGTGTGTTTATGCATGTGATTATATTCTAGTTTCCTTCTTCCTAAGTTTTTTAAGTATACTCTTTAAATCGATTCTTTAAAATTTAATCACACCTTATATTAATTTTCCAGTCGTATATTTAAATCAGATTTAAACCAAATTACGTCAAATTCTTAAACCTGCCTTTTATGATATATATGTGTGTGTGTATGTGTGTGTGTGTGTGTGTGTGTGTGCGCGCGCGTGCGTGCGTGCGTGTGTGTGTGTATGTATGTATGTATGTATGTATGTATGTATGTATGTATGTATGCATAAATATGGATACGGATATAGGCGCAAGAGTGGCTGTGTGGTAAGTAGCTTTCTTACCAACCACATGGTTCCGGGTTCAGTCCCACTGTGTGGCACCTTGGGCAAGTGTCTTCTGCTATAGCCTCGGGCCGACTAAAGCCTTGTGAGTGGATTTGGTAGACGGAAACTGAAAGAGGCCCGTCGTATATATGTATATGTATATATATATATATATATATAT
>NC_068987.1:37864163-37867181 GCF_001194135.2 Octopus bimaculoides
TGTGTGTGTGTGTGTGTGTGTGTGTGTATGTGTGTGTGTGTGTGTTTGTCCCCCGACATCGCTTGACAACCGATGCTGGTGTGTTTACGTCCCCGTAACTTAGCGGTTCTGCAAAAGAGGCCGATAGAATAAGTACTAGGCTTACAAAGAATAAGTCCTGAGGTCGATCTGCTCGACTAAAGGCGGTGCTCCAGCATGGCCGCAGTCAAATGACTGAAACAAGTAAAAGAGTAAAACGAGTAAAAGAGTATACACACACACACGCAGTCACATATGTATGGATATGTATGTGTGCGCGTGTGTGTGTGTGAAACAATCATACACATAACTCGATAAATATTGTGGGACAGAGATGAGCAAATAATAGGAATCAAACGGAAAAAGCAAGTACCTTTAAAAACATGGAAATAACTGTTATTCTTTCAGTTTATATTTCTATGCAAACGCGTCTGCATGCACGCACGCGTTGACTAATGTGATCAAGGGCGTCTTTAATTTTAGGTGAACGTATATACGTCCTGTTTACCACGCCATAGCTGTCACAACACAAGAAGTTTTCTCACAGACTGAAGGTACGTGATTGTTTTTTGAAAAGTTTGATAAATTAGACTCAATTTTACAGTGCTTATTTATACAATCCCGTCGTATCAGTCTGAACACAAACATAGATTTCCTAACCCGGATTTTAAAGGTATGTAATGTGTCTAATAATTTGATTAATTCATATAAATCTAACAGAACTATAACTGGAGCAAGATATGAGTGATAGAACTTTGAAAACAGAACACTCCTCCGATGATGAACGTGAAGCACCAGATAAGAAGAAGGCTAGATGGGCATCGTATGAAAGGAAGCTTCCGCAAACATTGTTGTGCGATGAAACATTTTCTAGTTGGTTGGTGCGAGGCAAGAACGATACAGCTAAAAGCAAATGCATATTATGCATGTGTGAAATTGCCGGTAGGTTGAGCCAAATTTTACGACGTGAGCAGAGAGAAAAAGACCGCAAGAATGCAAATTAAGAAAATGAAGCAAAAAAGTTGACCAATTATTTCGAGGCCTCATCGTTTTCTTCCCATTCCAAGAAAGTAGCAGCTGCTGAATTAAAATACTGTGCATTTGTTGCTGAGCATAATCTCCCAATTTCTATTTTGGACCACTTACCTGGCCTTGTTGCAAACGCCTGTCCTGATTCTAAAATCGCCCAGGATGCAAAGTGTGCCCGAACGAAAGGCACATACATCTTTCTTAAAGCCATTGACCGCTACTGCTTCAATGCTTTATTAAAAGACTTCATCCATCAAAATTCTCACTCGTTATTGATGAAACAACTGATGTTTCACCACTAAAACAACTTGTCCTGGTTCCCAGATATTATGACCTTGAAATTCAAAAGACACTCGGCGATTTTCTTACACTTAGAGAAATATAGGATTGCGGTACTACGGGTATGTACACTGTCTTCTCTAAATTTTAAACGAACACACGATTGCTCTGGAAAATTTGATAGGTTTCGCCTGTGATAATGCAAATGTTATGACGGGAAGCAAAAGAGGCGTTCAGCACTTGTTGAAGCAGAACAGGCCAGTTCTTTTTGTGAAAGCCTGTGCTTCTCATTCTTTACACTTATGCTCATCAAACGCGTGCAATGAATAACTGAATTCTGTCGAAGAATTGACAAGAGGTATTTATGCATACTTTAGTCACAGTCCTAAGCGTATCAATGAATTCAAATATCTGCAGAAAATAGCTTCAATTGATCCTCACAAAATCCTGCATGCAAGTTGCACTAGATGGCTGTCTCTCAAGCAAGTTGTTCTGCGCATTTAGAGCAGTGACCAACACTGCTGGCATATTTCACACAAACAACATTAGAGGGTGGGTGTCCGATTACGGCTCGACGAATTATCACTGAAATGACGAATCCTCTTACAAAGATATATTTAGCATTTCTTTCTTTCATTTTAAACGTTAACAAACTTAATCTGGAATTCCAGGTTCAAGGCTATCGGATGCATTAGCTTAAAAGAGCCATCAATGCTGGAATGAAGGGAATTTTGAGCAATTTCAAGTCAAATGTCTGGTTTAATAGTTTGACTAGGAGGAACAAATACTGTGTGGACAATTCTTTTTGCATCGATGAAACAAATAACCATCGTCTTGACATTAGACTTCATTTGATGGACTTTTGAGAGCCGTGATGACATTGAATGCTTCCATGGAATTGATTGCTGCTTCATTTCGGGATTGTAGCCGTAGCACTAGCTTTCATCACCAGTGATGACCTTTGAAAATGAGTCCGGATCAACTTCCAGCAGTTCTTTCAGTTCACGATGCGCATTCAGTCGTGACTACTTTTAATCTTCCGTGAGCAAGTGAAGCACAAATTTAGCTGCATTCTTTTCATTCACAATTCTTCGCTCAAAATTCGTTGGCAAAAGGTCCAGTACACATCAGTCACATCAACAAGTTCGTTCGGCAACGGCCCACTGAGATCAGTTCATGAATTTTCGTGATGTTTTCATTCGTTCGGGAGGTCTGAATGAGGTTGGTCTTTAAGCGACAAGTGACCATTCCTATAGTGTGAAAAGTACTCATGAACTTGTGTTTTACTCATGACAGCGTCCTCGTAAGCTATTTGAACCATGAGATCTGTTTCGGCTGCCGTTTTCCCCAGCAGAAAATAAAATTTCCTGGAAGCACGTTGTTCCTTCGTTTCAGCCATCGCAAAATTCGACGAACAGGGGAGAAGCACTACAAAACAAAGACGCACCACGTGGCAGTACAGACTGATGCCTGAAGGTCGCATCAAGTGGCTTCTAGCAGCGGAAGCTTGAACTACAACTGTCTTATCCCACAGAGGAAGTTTTCAGTTACTATTGGGTACCTTCTCGTATACTCATATATATACACATATACGCAAACACATACAAATACAGAAATATATATACACATATATGTATATATATATGAATACATACATACACATACACATATACTTACATATATAAATATATA
>NC_068987.1:37867291-37874369 GCF_001194135.2 Octopus bimaculoides
TATATATATATATATATATATATATATATGAGTGTGTGTATGTAAGTATGCGTGTATATATTTATGCATGCATATATGTATTACGTTTGTATGTAGGCATGCATGTATGTATTATGTTAGCATATATTTATGTGAATATAGACATGAAAGCGTATGGAAAATTTTTCATACGTGTATGGTAAACTGATTAGGCAAAAAAGGTGGACAGAAAGTAAAATATAAGCATACGAAAATAGAAAAATACGAAAAATTAAATTTATCCAAAATTGCGAAAAATAATTACGAAAAAATAAGGAATATATTAAAAATATATATATATGAAAATATGAAAATATGACAATATGAAAAATTAATACAGAATAATATGAAAGATATGTAAGATTTGAAAATTATGGGAATATATTATATAAACTTAAAATGGTAAAAAGTCTCTAAAAAAATAAAGAACAAAACATTATTATTATGAAAAACTCTGAAAATGTAAAAAAAAAAAAAGAAGAAAAAGAGAAAAGTATGAAAAATATGGAAAATATGAAAACTCAAATTATTGATACAAATCATACGAAAATTTATTTTTAAAATTAAAAAAAAAACATAAAAATGTTTTAAATGCTAAAAAATACCTAAAGTAAAAATAGCATCGAAACAGAAATATAAAACACGAACAAATACTTAGAAATGATTTTTAATATATATATATAATATAGGAGAAATAGGAAAAAATATTCAGAAATATGAAAAGTCTAAAACACGAAAACATAGTAAAACATTGACTTTTAGTTTCCAAAGCTGTAGTTGCACACTTACTCCAGAACAAAGGAATACGTGTCAGGCTTTATATCTTATCATAGGAATATAGACTATATCGAAGCAACTGAGAACACAGGGCTAACATTCAGAATATAATATATATGTATTCAATAGTAATAAATTCATTCGTTACATTACAACTAATATTTTCTTTGTATAAGGTGGCGAGCTGGCAGAATCGATCAAAGTGCTTAGCGGTATTTCGTCCGTCTTTACCTGAGTTAAATTCCGACGAGGTTAACTTTGCCTTTCATCCATTCGAGGTCGATAAAATAAGTACCAGTTGAATACTAACACTGGAGTCGCTGTAATCGACTTATCTCCTCCCCAAAATTGTTGGCCCTGTGCTTACTGTTGATAATGTTCCTGACTCCATCTGGGACTAAAAAACAGCAAAAACGATTTTTAAGAATAAAATTTATTAAGAAAGTCAACAGCTGAAGTGTTAAGCTTGATTACCTTTTATCGACCACCTCTATTATGACTACCTCCTTCTATACCTCTCTCCTTAATTGTTATCTTGTTCACATGACTAAATTGTATCTCTCCTAGATAGGTGAGATAATGTGTATTAAAAATGCACCACCTTACTTTAGCAACACACTTCATAATGTAACAATAAACATTGAAGTTTTAGATGGAAACATTTACAAAAGAAAGTTGACCACCTTCAGAACTTCGATACGCCTTTCTTATCTCTCACTTGCTTTGCCTTCAGATACATTGTATGCAAGCTATTTTCAATACACTGGTAGATCTCACACTGTATGCGTTTTGCACAAACATACTAAACACAATCCCCAGCCAATCAAATAACATTCCCACATAGCAAATAATTTATACAACAAATCACAAGTGGACACCAGAAATAATGGCTTCAGATTTTTGCATTAATAGGCGTAGGAGTGGCTGTGTGGTAAGTAGCTTGCTTACCAACCACATGGTCCTGGGTTCAGTCCCACTGCGTGGCATCTTGGGCAAGTGTCTTCTACTATAGCCTCGGGCCGACCAAAGCCTTGTGAGTGGATTTGGTAGGCGGAAACTGAAAGAAGCCCGTCGTATATATGTATATATATATATGTATGTGTGTATGTGTTTGTATGTGTGTGTTTGTCCTCCCAACATCGCTTGACAACCGATGCTGGTGTGCTAATGTCCCCGTAACTTAGCGGTTCGGCAAAAGAGACCGATAGAATAAGTACTAGGCTTCGAAAGAATAAGTCCTGGGGTCGATTTACTCGACTAAAGGCGGTACTCCAGCATGGCCACAGTCAAAAAGACTGAAACAAGTAAAAGAGTAAAAGAGTAAAGAGTAATACATTACTAAACCTAATTGCTCTTTTCAAGACAAACTATCGTTTGCTGTTGACGACTGATCCCGTTTATGCCCGCTTATCCAATTCGCTAATCCGGCCTCTGTAAGCTTGGCAAGCCGAGAGTGATGCATTCAACTTCCTGTAGCTCGGCCTCAGCGTACAAAGCCTATCTAGATCAAGCAGGTCACAAATTTGTGGTCTGTATAGCCAACAATTTTGAAAAGTGGACAGCTTGCTCTATATTTATCAACTAAGCTACAGGATTCTCTATCTAGATACAATGTAGATGACCCGATGCGGTTCTTTCACATTTACACAGGTATATTTGGTAACTTCAGTCGGTACATATCAGACAGTTGAAAACGTCTGAGCAGGTTTGAGAGGCTTTCGCACCAATCTCTTCTAATAGCTAGCTTCACACAATCTAGACATGGGTCCAAGATGGCGTTCCAGACACTCATTAGTTCTAAACAGCGAGTCATTCCAAGAAAACCTCCTGACGTCTAAAGAAATCCAGCTATCCTGCCCCCGGTTGGATCATACACAGCCACCAGACTGAAAGCACCCCGTCGCTATTTGTTCAATCCAGAACTACCAACTTAATTTCTGTGTCTAGGAAGGTAGCCCTTCCCAAGATTCAGACCTCCCAAGAACAACACACTTCCACCCTCACCATTCTCGGTGGACATGAAGTATCCACCGAAATTGGACATGCAAGCCTGTCGATCGGAAACCATGACCTCATTGTTAGCCGTGACAACTATACGTAGTGAACTGGGGTCATTGAGTAGGAGGCTCTGTTCCCAAGGCGACCCCAAGCCGCTTGCATTTACACCGCCTATTCTGAGCAACGCTACATTTGTCAGAGAGAAGAATGAAGAGAATCCCTTTCTATTGGGAGAAAGGTGTTCTGTCCTGGTTATTTGTAGGTGTCGCCACAAGCATTCTTTGCGGAGACTTTTGTTTATGGTCCCACGGAAATCTCCCATTCCATTGGGATATTTTGATTTCAGTTTTTTGTAAATTTGTTGCTTTGTTTTTGTAATTTTTATGTGAATAGGAGTGTTATGCGAGGGTGCGATGAATTCATCTGGAATAGTATATGTGTGCTTTTGAATATGTTTTATTAAGTTGTTGTGTGTATCTATGGCCGTGTGAATGATGATGCCTTGGGTGTGTGGTTTATGTTATATCGGTTTCGATTGCTATGCATTTTTGTTCGCTGAAGTGTTTACAATGTCGGTAGAGTATGCAGTGTTGATGTTTGTAGTTGTGCTAATGTAGAGTGGAGGAGCAATGGCCCAGTGGTTAGGGCAGCGGACTTGCGGTCATAGTACGAGTTTAATTCGTTCCATGACCGAGCTCGTTTTACGATTTATTCGTTTTAGAAATAAATTTTCCCCATTGAAATTAACTGAAATATAATTAATCCGTTCCAGCCCCCTTCCCTACAAAAAAAAACGTCCAAAAATTATTTTTTATTGATTTTAAAACAGAAAAGATGTAGTTTCAAGTAAAATGACAGTTATAAAACAAATGCAAAAGAAATATGTAAACTGGTTTTCTTAATTGAATTACCTTAAAGATGGAAATTTATGCGCGAGGAAGACGATACAGACAGGAGGAGAAGAATTACTGTTTGGAAGTAATTAAGACTTCAGAAAGAATAATTTCTGGCGTTTTCTCTCTCACTTCCCTTCATTTAGGCTTTTTGGACACACTTTCTTCACTTTTCACACTTGCAGGTCGTTTCAGTAGAAACTTATCAAAAGAAGTTTGCTTTTATCTTCCTTTCAAAATGTTACCAAAATGCGCCAGAGCAGTGTCATTAAATAAAGCAGCTTCACTACCTGTAGCTACTTTTTCAGTATGATATATTTCTACAAATTCAGAAAATTTTACATTTCACGGATATTTGTGCTCATCATGTTACTTGCTAACACAACGTTTCGGCTGATATACCCTCCAGCCTTCATCAGGTATCTTGGGGAAATTTCGAACCTGATGAAGGCTGGAGAGTATATCAGCCAAAACGTTGCGTTAACAACTAACAAGATGAGGACAAATATCTGTGAAATGTAAATAATGTCAATAATGTACGTAATTCCTCATCTCTTAAATATAGAACTGTATGAATTAAAGTTACGTTGACGTAAACAAACCGAAACCGGATGTCAAGTGGTGGCGGGGACAAACGGTGACTCACAACACACGACCTCATACACACACACACAGACAAACAGATACACACACACACATACAAACAAACACACACGCACACAAACACACATTCAAACTTACACACACGCATGCACGCATATATTTATATGCAACGGACTTCTTTCAGTTTGTCTACAAGATCCACTCACAAGGCTTTTGTGAGCGCGTGGCTATCGTAGAAGGCAATTGCCAAAAATACCAGGTATTTGGACTGAACCTAGAACCATGAGGCTGGGAAGCAAACTTCTGACCACAAAACCATGTCTGTGGTTATCTATACATGCAAACAGCCATATACTTTTATGTATAAGCATGTATGTGTGTGTCTATTTGTGTCTCTTTAATGTATACACACACACACACACACACACACACACAAACACAAACGCACACAAACACGCACACACACATACACAGACACATATTTATATATGTGTACACAATTGTATGCGTAACCATTTGTGAGTGTGAATGAGCGTGCGTGACTGTATTAACTCTAGAATGTCTTTGCTTTCGTTTTTTACTGTGACGTGAATCACACCACAGAATATAATGATATCACACGAACAGTGACAGCCAATAGGACTAGAAGCACGTGGCGTGAGTTAACGTCTGATCAGCTTTGAAAGGAATATTTCTAATGTATCAGGTGATCATGCTAAGTTGCACCTTCTCGCAATAAACTTCAAGACGCACCCCCCTTTCTCCAAACATGCATGTGTGTGTGTGTGAAGCGCAGGTGTGTCTGTGTGGTAAAAAAGTTTGCTTCCCATCCACATGGTTTCGGGTTCAGTCCCACTACTTAGCGACTTGGGCAAGTGTCTTCTACTATTACTGTCTACTACGCTTATTGTCCGATCCTCATATATTGCATTAATATTCTTTGCACTTTTAGTTGCATTGTTGCCTTTATTGAACTCATAAAGTAGAATATACCGAATATGCTCCTTTGTCACTTCCATTATAGCTTTGTAAAAATAACTGTTAAAATCGAACTACTCTTCAAAACTTGCACTAAGAATAAAGATTTATTCAATCCACAAGGGTCAAACATAGAGGGGACGATACAAAATGAACACGGGGTTGGAAAGTGTATGGAAATACATAGAAAATGAATAATTAAAAATTTATGGTAATAAAAAAAATGAAAAACAGAAAATACAACAGTACAATGAAGTGGGGGACGGTTACCTCCCCGCAAGACACGTTCCTCCACTGGACCTTTTGGTTTACCTTTTATGGTCTACACTCACGCAGAATCTTTCATTCCCAACATGTATACCACTTGCTTCCATCTTTTACCATACGTATCTGATGATAGACACCTCCTCACTAGCCATATTTTCCTTCGTAGAAAGAAAACAAAGAAGTTTACCAATCCTTGGCCAGAGATGAAGATACCTATCACCAATTCCTTCATTCATATCCTCCTGTAGCGACCACTAAGAGAAGACAAAACCACTACGAGAAAATAAACCTTACCTTCTCTGTTCAGAGAGGAGTGTGGAACAATCTTTATGACTGACTCGGACGACAGCTGTACTCTTCTCCGACGTGACAGCAGTCGTTCGACGTAAACTCACAGCTCTGTAATCCCCGAGCACTGCAAAAATGCTTGCGGAACAGTTTCACTGTCCAGCCCACATCTTGGGCAGGTGGGTGAGCATGAGGCACCGTGCTTTGTGAGTTTATCGTGAACCGGTAAGGCTCCTCGATAATATTGCCAGGCTAGGGACCTCTAGAAGTTGTCCAAGGATCCGGCCCCAATGTCCTTTGGCCAAAGGCTGGCTAGTTGATCATCGTCGAAGCCCAGGGTTTCTCCCAGGCCGTATCACACTTGACCTCTATGAACCCTCTATAGAATGACAAGGTGGAACCCACGCTACCAGCATTACTCGTGCAGCAGAGGAGCGCGAGTGGCTTACGACACTCGGCCTGCCAAGCAGCCAACTTTTGATCCATGGTTCTAGTTCACTAAAACTAGTGAACCTAGGAAGTAGCAGCTTGACGAACAGAGACAACACCCGTTCACCATCCAGGTACAGCCAGAAATGCCTTAGCTTCAGCGCGATCCTGCGCGTCACCAACCAAGGCATCCCTAGCCCACTCCTTAGCTGTTGTTGACAACAGATAGAGCGCTTTACAAGAGGTCCTTTGCCCTTCCACAAGAAGTGGAAGAGCAGACGTTCCAACTTGCTTAGCCAAGAATTGGGGCAAGGTACAAGGGTTAAGCGGTAGGTGATTACAGATGCGTTAGATACATTTGCGACCTACGCCCTCCCTTTCGGAGTTAGCCATCACCCAGACCAGGTCTGGGTTAGATGGGCCACTCTGCTTGCGACCTCGCTCCAATTTTTCTCTAACTAGGAACACGTGTTAATGGGGGAGGTTTAAGTGGGGGAGGAGAGGGGCATTCTGCTCTTATGTGGCCTTTCTCGCCACATTCAAAGCAGTGATGCCTCCTCTCCCATTCAGCACACGTGTTCCTCCTCGTTTTATTATTATTTTTTTTATGATTTTTACTTTGTATTTTATTATACTTATTTATCGTGTATTTACTTATTAATTTTTCCTATATGTGACTGTGGATTTTCATGGATGAATCCATGAACTTTGGTTCTTTTCTCTAAATTATATATTTATATATTATATACTGTGAAAATTGAATCTATTTGAGTTTTTACTTGTAAATTTGGATTTTTATCCCTAATATTATTATCATTATATATATA
>NC_068987.1:37874762-37875822 GCF_001194135.2 Octopus bimaculoides
AAACAAATTTATTTTAATATGGGTAGGCCCGCATTTGCCAGTAATTACAGCTTGAATTCTACGAGGTATGGACTCGTGCAAAGTTTGAATTGCTTGCAAAGGAATTTTTATCCATTCTTCAGCTAAAACAGTCTCCAGTTCTTATAGTGACGATAGGGGAGGATATCGACTCCTTACTTGTTTTTCTAAAGTGCACCATAAAAATTCAATAATATTGAGATCTGGGAACTGTGGTGGCCAGATAAGATGTTCAACTTCACTAGAATGTTCCTCGTGCTATTCAGTAACAACTTTAGCTGTGTGAATTGGTGCATTGTCATCCTGAAATATTTTATTTAAACTAAAGATTCGATTAGATAAGTTTTGAAATTGATGCATTGTCATCCTGAATTTGATCAGATAAAATGCTTAAATAGTCTTGACTATTAATTTTGTTATGAAGGAAACCAATGGGCCGGCGGATTTCCAAGATATAGCTCCCCACCCCAGATCATCACAGATCATCCTCCATGTTTAACAGTTGGAAGAAGGCAGTCTTTTGGCTGTCTCCACACGTATACTCGGCCGGTGGTCGAAAATAAGGTAAAGGATGACTCGTGTGAGGAAATGACATTCTTCCACTGCTCTGGGGACCAATTCGGTAGGTTTTTACTCCACTCTAAACGCTTTGCAACATTTGTTTTTGAAAGTAGTGGTTTTCTGATTGCAGCCCTCCCATGAAATCTGGCTTTGTGCAGGTCCCGGCAAACAGTTTTTGTGGAAACTGGGTTCTCGAGGTGGTCATTAAGCTCTGCAGTAATTTTGGGATCTGTACTTTTGTGATCCTTTCTAACAATTCGCATAAGAGTTCGACGATCCCTATCTGAAAGTTTTGGTAATACTTTCGGAGTTTTGTTTCGATGTGGAGGTTTTTCCCTCTTTCTCAAAGGCCGTCATTACTTTCAAGACAGTACTTGTTGATACACCAAGCATTTCGGCTGCTTTTATTACGCTGGTGCCTGCCATATGAGCACCAACAATTTGACCTCTTTGAAAGTCCGATGGATCTGTCATCTTAATG
>NC_068987.1:37876085-37879418 GCF_001194135.2 Octopus bimaculoides
TATATATATATATATATATATTCAACTCATGATTAAGTATGCAAAGCCAAAACACCAATCTTTAATGAAATTACAAATAAGTGAGCCTTAAGTTCTGAACCTATCAAATTCCGACCATCATTCCATCCCTCATCTCGGTTATTCATCCTCCCACCCAACGCGTCACCTTTGAAGGCAGTGTCACTATTTTCAAAAGTTTAATAACAAGACTTTCAATCATAAGCAATATTTCCATGAATTGAGAGCAGCCTAGTAACAAATGTTAAACTACAATCTGTGTAAGGTCTATAAACAAAATATGGTTATAAGATATTACGATCAAATGTCCAGCCTCCTTCCTACCCGCGAAAAATTCTACAGACCATATGGAGATCATTGAAGAGTGCAGCAGCACCACTAGCAATGAGGATGAGTATGAGGAAGATGATTTCTTCAGCAACATCACTCAATTCCGGGAGCGCAGGAGCCAGAGGTCCTGAAATCCAAGGCGCAGAACTTGGTGAAGACCTGGCTGGAAGCCGTCTCGAAAGAAGTCCTGACTGAAGTCGCCTTTTTGGGTGAGCAGGTCTTCATCGACATGTTTACCAAGTATAACACCGCCATCCCATCCAGTGTGCAGCACTGAATGGGATGGCGATGTTGAGTGCCTATTCTCTTTTGGCAAAGCTATTTTGAGGACCAAGAGAGTTACCCTGTCAGATGGTAACTTTGAGAGGCTGATGTTTATGAAGCGCAACCAACATCACGTCGAGGCGATGGAGAAGGTCCAACCAGAGTAGGATACCTTGATTATCATCTGATTTCAGCCTGATACCTCTGCTATACTATATCTTTTTGATTCGTTTAATACTTTTTGTACAGTAAATAAAGTGTATGTTGACTGATAAACTAATGTTTAGATTCATTTACTCATTTAATTATTTGCGTACACCTTGATAATCATTTGATCTTGGTATACTACATCCTTGTGGAAAGCTCTATGTCTAAGCTACAACATGAACATTTCAACTCTCTAGGTTTGTTTTTAAGGGTTTTAGAGCCCAAAAACGAAACCGACACTAAATTCATATGATAAAAGTTAGCATTAGCTTCCACTAATTTTTTTTACCTGTTTAGCGGTTTAGCGTTTGTGAAGCTAGCTTTTTTAGTTAGCAGATTAGCAGTTACCGAAGCTAACTTTTTGGTTAGCTGTGCTCACCACTGGAATGTATATACTTATTGTAGCTGCTGTTGTTTAGCAAGTGCTGTTTGAGGGAGACTATGCAACATTCAAAGGCTATCAGCACTGATCTCAAGCCCCTACTTCTTTTATCTCTTCTTAGATAGAGCTTGTCGATATCACTATTTTTGTGAGTGAATATGGTAGACAGAGATTTAAAAGAAACCCATCGTATACAGACACACACACACACGCACACGCACACACGCACTCACTCACTCACACACATAAACACACACACGTGTGCGAATGTCTGACTTTGTGTCTGTGTTTGTCTCCCATCACCACTTCACAGTCGTTATTGATGTGTTTACATCCGCGTAACCTAGCGGTTGGGCAAAAGAGATCAATAGAATAAGTACTACGCTTTAAGGAGAAGAAAAGCTAGCGGGATAGATTCGTTCGACTAAAATCCTTTCAAAGCGGTGCCCCATCATGGCAGGCAGTTTAATGACTGAAACATGTAAAAGATATAAGATATGTATATGTGCATCTTCTTAACGTAGGTGTGTGTGGTAAGACACTTGCTTCCCACAAACCAGATGGTTCTGGGTTCAGTCCCACTGCGTATCATTTTGGACGAGTGCCTTGTACTCTACCCTCGGGCCAAGAGTAGAGTACATTTTTATGTGTGTATGTTGTGTGCCCCATCACCGCTTGACAACCGGTGTTGGTGTTTTGACACCCCCGCAACAAAGTAATTCGGCAAAACGAATGAATCAGTTGTATTATAATTACTGAGGTCGACTGGTTCAACTAAACTTTTCAAGATGGTGCTCCAGTCTGGTACTATTTTATCGGATACCTTTGCCAAATAGCTAAAGTTACGATGACATAAACAAAACAAACACGGATTATCAAGTGGTGGTGGGGGACAGAGACTCAGATACACACCCTCACACACACACACACACACACACACAGACGCATGAACGCCCACATATATTTATATACAACCGACTTCTTTCAGTTTCCGTGAGATATCCACTCACAAGGCTTTTGTGGGCGTGAGGCTATAGTAGAAGACAATTACCCTTGATGGCATGTAGTCAGATTGAACCCAGAACTTCTTACCACACAGCCGCACCTGTGCCTTTGTATACTCATTTTTTTACTCGCTTTTTACTCTTTTTACTTGTTTCAGTCATTTGACTGCGGCCATGCTGGAGTACCGCCTTTAGTCGAGCAAATCGACCCCAGGACTTATTCTTTCGAAGCCTAGTACTTATTCTATCGGTCTCTATTGCCGAACCGCTAAGTTACGAGGACGTAAACACACTAGCATCGGTTGTCAAGCGATGT
Organism: Octopus bimaculoides; assembly: GCF_001194135.2. Classification (NCBI taxonomy): domain Eukaryota; kingdom Metazoa; phylum Mollusca; class Cephalopoda; order Octopoda; family Octopodidae; genus Octopus; species Octopus bimaculoides. The sequence continues at coordinate 37,878,607 of NC_068987.1, forward strand.
TGGGGGGACAAACACAGATACACAAACACATACACAAGCATATATATATATACATATATACGACGGGCTTCTTTCAGTTTCCGTATACCAAATCAACTCACAAGGCTTTGGTCGGCCTCAGGCTATAGAAGAAGACACTTGCCCAAGGTGCTACGCAGTGGGACTGAACCCGGAAGCGAGCTACTTACCACGCAGTCACTCTTGCGCCATTCATATATATACATATATTTTTATGTATAAGTATATATGTGTGTGTCTATGTGTCTGTTATATACATACACACACATGCACACACATATACACGTTCACATACACAGACATATTTATATATGTATACACATGTAAATGCGTTGCTATTTGTGAGTGTGAATGAGCGTGCGTGACCGTATTAACTCTAGAATGTCTTTGCTGTCGTTTTTTACTGTGACGTGAATCACACCACAGAATATAATGATATCACACGAACAGTGACAGCCAATAGGACTAGAAGCACGTGGCGTGTGTTAACGTCTGATCAACTATGAAAGGAATATTTCTAATGTATCAGGTGATCATGCTAAGTTGTACCTTTTCGCAATAAACCCCAGAAGGCACCCCGCTTTCTCTAAATACACACACACACACACACACACATACACACACGCACGTACGCACACACACACACATACATATACACGTGTGTATAAGGTGCATGCGTGTCTGTGTGGTAAAAAGCTTGCTTCCCAACCACATGGTTTCGGGTTCAGTCTCACTGTGTGGAATGTTGGGCAAGTGTCTTCTGCTGGAGCCACGGGACAACAAAAGTCATGTGA
>NC_068987.1:37879927-37880946 GCF_001194135.2 Octopus bimaculoides
ATATACATGTACATATATACGACGGGCCTCTTTCAGTTTCCGTCTACCAAATCCACTCACAAGGCTTTGGTCGGCCCGAGGCTATAGTAGAAGACACTTGCCCAAGATGCCACGTAGTGGGACTGAACCCGGGACCATGTGGTTGGTAAGCAAGCTACATATATATATATATATATATATATATATATATATAGACATAACGTTGTCTTTCTTGCATTTCTTCATAAGAATTATCATTAACATTTATGAAGCCTTTCTCTTCTTTACAGTTGCCATTGCAGTAAATATGGTGACTTTGCAGTGCTGTTGTTGTTTTGAAGTTGCTGTTGGTGATGTTTTGTTATTTTAAAGTATCAACTAAGCTCCTAACTCGTAGATTTTATTATGAAATGTATTTTAGAGCAGACCATAAACATACTTTATGGAAATCTGTTGCTTCACTAATGAATGTGTTCTCCGTTGTTTAAGTAGGTGTGATTCATTTCAAGAAGAAGTAGCTACTATTTCTAACTGGTCAAGAGACCACAGACTGCCTAGTTGGTTCGAAAGCAAGTCAGTGGATTGGTCGATGGAAAATTTAGTATTCAGATTACATCAATATCGGGTTGGGTGTCTTTGACAGCGAGTGGATTCAGTTTGAGATTAATGTCAAACACACAACAATATCAGAATATTTTTGACAGAGTATGTAACAATCTTTTGGCTTTTAAGCCTATTTTTCTATTAACTTCCCGACGCCGCCAGGCGAGATAGTAAGTTCGTGAATAAATACATTTAACTCTACACGCATATACAAGATACATTCAACTATACACGCATAAATGCACACAAACAAACATAATGTATAGTTATGGAAGAAATCTATTCTCAGATAATGTTTATTTACAAAAGAGCGCTATTCTCTAAAGTGGAATGATATAAACAAGAAAATATTTACATATTTGTAGACGCCTACGTAATATACTGCTGACTTTCGAAGCAATTTAGGCACACACACACACACACACACACACACACAC
>NC_068987.1:37887307-37892961 GCF_001194135.2 Octopus bimaculoides
GCACTAATTTCTTTTATTAAGGGATATAGTACAGTTTTTTGTTGTACTAGTGTTTGTATTGTGTGTTGTGTGTATAATGCGTTAGGTATGTGGCCTGCTAGAGTCAGTTTATTTTATTGGATATTTGCTATATAGATTGCGTCTTGTGTTTGTAGATTGTTTTGTTTGGCTTGTATTATTGCATTGATAGTGTCTTATGTTGGATGTAGGCTGTTCCTAGCAGGGCTATTTTTTGAATAGTGTGTTGAGGATCCAGGTATAACTTGTAGGTTATACTGGTATTGTTTTCACCTTTATGCCTTGACTACTTTAATTTCGAGGTCTTTGTGCTTAGAAAATTTCTCCACTTCTTTTTGGACAATATTTTGGTCAGAAGGGGCTGCAATGTCTATCAGTAAGCAAGTGTTTTTTTGTGGCTTGGTCGTTGTCTTGTATCTTGTTTGGCACATGTTTATGCTATTTATTGTCAGTATTAATGTTGAAGTGTCAACAACTACTTACTCGGTCATATCTGTATATATATTGAGATCTGGCAAGGACTGGGCAGCCAGAGATGATGTGATCAACGGTCTCATTGTGCTGGTTGTGCATTCTACATTGGGTTATAGGGCCTGTTTTCTTTATTTTGCTTTTACAGTTGTTTGTAGTCAGACATTGGTCTCGTTCAGCGAGAATTAGTCCTTCCGTTTCAGCTTTTAGTCCAGAACTTTTGAGTCATTGTTGGCTTTTACTTAGGCTCACTTCTCTGTCAAGCCTTGCAGGGTATTGCCCATGGAGGGATTTTTCTCTCCGTTTCTTCTTTAGTATGTTTTGTTGTTTTGCTTTTGTGGGGTTTTTTTTTTGTCTCTTTGACCATTTCTGCGGTTGTCATCTGAGGTCAATGTATCAATGTAGTTTGCTTCTGCTTTGTATTTGCCACCTGCTCGTGTATAGAAGAAAGCATTTTGTTTGTTTGTTTGTTTTTGTTGTTGCTTTTACATGTAGTAGTCTTCCTCTTTTTGCTTCTTTTTCTTGCTTTTACATGTAGTAGCCTTCCTCTTTTTGTTTCTAAGTACTTTTCTAGTCCAACTGTTGTTATTTATGATAGTTCTCGATCTGTATCAGACAACGGCCTCCTGCTTAGTGAGGTAGATATATTGTTTGTGTCTGCTTTTGGTAGGGGAAGAGACTTCGGTATGCTGTTAATAGTTTTCTGGTTTTGCTATCTAAATTCGCCGATATTCCAGTTTATTATGTTGAAGCTGTAATTTGTAACTGGTATGGCCAGCGTGTTTACCCTTGTTATCTTATTTTTAACATTGAGTTCAGTGTTTAATATTAGTCTAATTCTTCTGTAATATTCTCTCCTAATTTTCCCTTTTATTTCTGTGTGTGGTATTTTAGTTGTTTCGTCTACTCCTAGATATTTGTATGGGCGATAATGGTGTAATTCTCTGTTTCTGTGTCTATGTCAAGTGCAGTGGTTTCAGTGCTGAATAATTTGCCTCTTTTCAGTGTCACCTCGGCACATATGTCCAGCGGTATTCTCATCCTGATGTCATTGCTGAAACTATGGGCAATTTTCAGAAGGTTTCTCTGTTTCGTGGTATTTTTAGTGAAAGCTTTTTAGTGAAAATCATTCATGTGCAGGAAATGGGTTATTGTTAGTCCATAGCATCTATAACCCCTAGTGGTTTCATTTAACAAGTTCGTTAGCGGGGTCAGAGAAAGGTGCGAAAGCAGGGGTGACAGTGAGTCTCCCTCGAAAATTCCCCTTCTTATGGATATAAGGTAGGTTTTAATGACATGTGATTCAATTTTAAATCTTATACTAGTTTTCCAATTTGCCATTGCATATTTGATATATTTTTAGCAGTATTGAAGTTACTTTATTGATGTGGAGAGATTCCAGCGTCCATGAGTCTGAAGAAAAAGGAGAAGATAATGACCCTAGGAAAAACAGCCAGGAAAATGATGTCGAAACAGAATTTGAAGACCACATATTTGCTGAACAACACAGAAAATCTATCATTGAAATGAAGCAGGAAGTTCTGAATGAGCTTGCAGTTGTAAGGCATACAAATATGAATGACAGGGAACCACTCCATAAACTCTCAAATGCACACCAACATAAAGCATAAATAAAAATTGGCAACTGCGTTACACAAGAAATCCGATCTTAATAAATTAAATGAAATTATTCACTCTGTTGCTAAGGTAATCGAAAGACGCTATTTTACACCCAAAAAGCCAACAATACCGAATTCGAAAAGAAAATCAAATTGGAGGAGTAGAATTGAAACTGAGATTGAATCATTGCGAAGGGAGATATCAATATTAACTGAGCTAATCTCTGGAAATAGTGTAAGATCAAGAAAAGGCAGGAAGATTGTGAGAAAATATGGACTCTCAACAAGAGAAGAACTAATGTCAGCGAAAGAAACACTTAAACAAAAAGTTCAAGCAAAAGCTCAGAGAATACGCAGATTTGAGAAAAGAATCAAATTCTACAAACAAAATCAGATGTTCAAAGCGAATGCCAAATCATTTTACAGGGAAAAAGGGAAAGAAAAAATAACCATTGAAAATCCACCCCTAATGGAAGAAGTTGAAAACTTTTGGAAAGGGATCTGAAGTGATGAGAAACCATACAATGAAAATGTAGACTGGATCAAACGCACCCAAGATGCCTACAAAAATCTACAAGAACAGGTATGGGAAGACATCTCAATCGCCGACCTAAGGAAGGCACTAACGAAGGCTCATAAGTGGAAATCCCCTGGTGCTGATAGAGTACCAAATTTCTGGCTCTCATCACTCTCGTCCGCACACAAAACGTTAGTAATACTATTTATGAAAGACCCGGGAAAAACTCCCCATTCGATGGCAAATGGTATTACTTACCTCCTCCCCAAAAATAACGAAATCAAAGACCCAAAAAACTACCGGCCTATAACATGTTTGTCTACTACCTATGCGATTTTGACATCTATTCTTGTGGAGAAAACATATACGTTTACGGAAGAGAATAATCCCCGGGTTCAGACTGTGATGCTCTGGAGCCCCTGCCGGGCCAGACTCTTTCATCTGCTGTGCTTCCATGCGTATATATATATATATATATATATATATATATATATATATATATATACAGTGTATATATATATGTGATATACATACAATATGTGTGTATATACATATAATATACATACAATCTGTATATACATATACGTGTTTGTGTGTGTGTATGCATGCATGTATGTATGTATGATTGTTTGTATGTGTAAGTGGGTGACTCCGCATTGGTATATCTCATTTTCTTCATAACACCACTTTCGAAAATGTCGATGCTGCTATGAGGTTTTACTACTATGGAATATTTTTCAATGATACCCCACATACAAATGGCTCATGAATTCAAATATGGGGATCTTGAATACAGCATTCCTTTGCGATAAACAGTGGAAGTTTCACGTTCAAATAATTCTTTATACACTTTGAACCTTGTACTGGTGCAGAGATTTGGACAAAACGAACCTTATAATTTTTGCTATTCAAGTTTTCAGAATTTTATGAAGGTTAATACTCAGCCTTGTTGATGTTAAAACTTATTGTGATGTATTGAGGTGACAAGAAATGCCGGTTGCTTACAACTACTCCAAATGCCATCACTAAGACTGGGCTCTTTCTTTGCATAACTTCAGGAAACATGGAAAACTAAAATGCAATAATTTTGCTCTGATAATGATTGATTTAATCGTCTATGAACATCTTTTCGTCAACAAAAGTCCATACCTTTTCCACAGTAAAAACTTTAGATTTGGAAGATAGAATATCTCCATACTTGCAAACGTCTTTCGTCTAAGTCACTTTTAATGGACCTAAACACCACACTCCTGCTCATAAAATACTTTGTATTTACTTTTTTGGGGAGGGGGGGGGTATTTTTTCAGTTTGTGGAAGCTTTTTCTTGATGGGAACAGGTCGTTTCAAAATCACAGAGGAAGTTATGATTATGTTTACAATCGTTCGATTACCATAAAATGAGCCAATGATATCTTTTGTAGCCTTAAGCTTAACCAAAGTACGGCAATCTGCTGCTTTTACAATGATCTCGTCAGGCAACGCCCTGTATCGGCAATGAAGTTATGAGGCGACGCCCAGCGCAGCTCATTTTAGCAAATACATTTTGGCGCAATTATCGCATAATTCTAGTACATTCAACCACAATATGTAAACAAAAACAAAAAAAAACAATTAAATTTGATATCTTAAATTCATTACGTGCAAAAGATTAACTCTTAATTCACGACACTTAAGATATATTTTAAACGGCCTAAATTTAACTGCCCCACCCTGTGTAGATACACTCACACCCACGCATGCACGCACACACAAACACACACTCATACACACACATATAAGCACGGGCACACACACACACACATAGCTGTACATATATCCACAGACGTTCGCAATGTCGTGTATATGCATGGAATGCAATAGTATCCTTTACGTTGTATTTCAAATATGCCGATAAAACTTGAAATTATCAAAGGTAAATTACATTTTATAAGAGAAACAATAAACAAATCACATAATAGATCGATTATATAATTCAAGAAGTAAAAATAACAATATTAAGTTACAAGGTTAGGAAAGAGAAAGAATTGGTTGGCACAATTTACTTACTGCTGTGATATTAGGAAAAGTGGCCCTTTCCGAACAAAATGAGATTATTTCAAGATCATCTATATACAAATATATCTAAACAGGAAGTGTGTGTGTCTGTGTGTTGTGTGCGTATGTGTGAATGAGAGAGAAAGAGAGAGAGAGAGAGAGAGAGAGAGAGAGAGAGAGAGAGAGAGAGCGTGCGTGTGCGTGTGTGTGTGTGTGTGTGTGTGTGTGTGTGTGTGTGTGTGTGTGTGTGTGTGTGTGTGTGTGTGTGTGTGTGTATGTGTGTGCGTGTGCGTGCGCGCGCGTGTGTGTGCGCGCGCGCGTTTATGTATGAAGGGAATCAGCTTAATAGGATCTATTTCCGACTTTGGATGGGTTCTGATTCTGCATTTATATGTATAGCGCTTCTGTATTGTGAAAATATTGGCTAATGTGTGTGTGCGGGAAGGACTATCTCAATGTCGTCTGCTGACATACCATGTTTAATTTTGAAATGTTAGGTATGCTGTTGATATTGATTGGTTACTTTACGTGATATTCCTCTAAGATTTTTTTCCATTCTATTTACCATGTTATGCAACGTTTTTCTCCATATCTTATGGCATTGTACATACAACATAGTCTTTCTATGCATCTTATACTATATACTACGTGTCTAATACTTGCAGTTTATTTGTAGAGTTGGTTTGGAAATCCCAAAATATTATAATATTAAAATGCCAAATTGCTCATTAAAATATTATCTTTTTCTTTTATCTTTTACTTGATTCTGTCATTTGACAGCGGCTGTGCTGGGGCACCGCCTTGAAGAGTTTTAGTCGAACCCCAGTACTTTTTTAGTACTTATTCTTTTGGTCTCTTTGCCGAACTGCTAGGTTACGAGGGCGTAAACACACCAACACTGGTTGTTTAGCAGAGGTGGAGGACAACCACAACTACACACACACACACACACACACATACATATATATATATATATATATATATATATATATATA
>NC_068987.1:37894127-37897277 GCF_001194135.2 Octopus bimaculoides
ATATATATATATATATATATATATATATATATATATATATATATATATATATATATATATCGCAACAGGGCCATAGCCTTAGGGGTGAAACGTATAAAAGAATATTTATATTTATACATATATTCTATACATATGTGTACGGCGGGTTTCTTTCAGTTTCACACTACCAAATTCACTGAAAAGGTTTCGGTCAGCCCAAGGCTATAGTAGACGACACTTGCCCAAGGTTTCACGCATTGAGACTGAACCCGGAACCATGCGGTTGGAAAGCAAGTTTCTTGCCACACAGCCACGCCGACATCTATTGTATATACATTTACATATGTAGATACATACGTGCATGCGCTCATGTGCGTGCAGATGCAGGCGTGTGTAAGTATGCGTGCGTGAATATATATAGGTATGAATGAGGATACATTTGGAAATGTATTTGAGATGCGACATACTAATATTACTATGGACATGAGTGGATAAAATAAAATCGAATATGTAGCCACAAACTATTAATACTTGACTAAACGAAGAGAGAACTTACGATAACTACCGTCAGGTGCAGCTTTCACTATCACATTCAAAAGCGTAAACTGCACCAAATCCAGACCAATAATGAATTAGTCATATTATAACACCTGCTATATATATAAGCAATAGAAAAAAGTTTACCATTAGACATAGTGAAAATATCTACAACTGTATAATAACATCGATAAAGTCACAGGATGTGACGAAAAAATTTTCACAAACAATTAATTATTTATTCAATTTGTAAATTAATTAACTAATTATCTAAATAATTGATGATATAAGTTAAATAAGATACAATTACTAGTTGTTCATTAATTAGCAGCATGAACCTTCCAAAATGTTCCACCACATGATTTCACACCCAGAATCTTACAAATCAAATATAAAACCTATACTCACTCCAACAAACACACACACACACACACACACACACACACAACTACATACCTGCATACATACATACATGCATACAAACATACGTACATACATATATGCACACAAACATACATACATACATACATGCATACATACATACATACATACATACATACATACATACATACATAGTTATGTATTCATTGCTTTTACATGGGTACACTGTCCCACAAATCAGATGCCGAATTTATCTCTGAACAAAGTGCTTTGCTCAAGAACACAATGCACTGGCCCGTCCGTGAATTGAATCATGTGCAATATTCGAAATGCAGTCCACATGCTCCACACTTCTACAATACTAGCCATGTGATTGTCATTGTTTTGATAAATATATACATATGTACGCACTATAACTTTATGAATTCAATTCTTTGCGTTAAGTTGTAATTCTTTTTGTTTTGTATGTGGGTACGCAACAATTATCCTATAATTGATTGCTGCTTATTACTTCGTACGGGATTAGCAGAAGCATTAGAGTATCGAACATGGGAGCTATTTAGTTCCCAATTCATTTCCTTCAGTGTTCAAATTCGATCAAAGCCAACTTTATTTTCATTATTCTTTAGGTCGATAGTATTAAGTATCAGACAAGTATTCGCTTAGACTTAATCAAGCACCCTTGTATAGATGTTAAATAATATTATTTCTTCACAAATACTTATTCGAAACAAACATTCAAATTGTAACTACGATAGTATTTAAAAATAAAAAGGTGAACTCATCAAAGAGAGTTATTTGAACTTTAAACTGGATATATATATATATTAAATTTGTTTACGGGAGACGTTTTGAATATGCAAATAAAGCTCCTGTTCAATTATGACGGCCACAGTCGAATAATGCTGACTGGTGAACCAGTTTTTTTGAGATTGCATCGAGCTGTACCGATATGATGTAGGATAAAGATAGTAACATAATACCAATAATCCTTGGATGAGATTCATAAACATTTAATGCCTCGCTACGCGCGTTTACACAAATCACATGTCTCTTAAGATCACAGTCCGTATTCCTGCTTTGAATACAGTGTAGTCCATAGTATTCGTGGGCATTGGGTAGAACATCTCCATGAATTCATTACTTCATGCGATATAATATTAATGGATGTTTAGCAGAGTTGTTTATTTCTTTTGACCAGTGCGAAGGTTGATTGAGTTGTGTATTTCTGGGTGTATTTGGTGAGGAAGAGGGGAAGCGATCGAAAGAGAGGAAGGAATGGTAGTTATATGGGAATGGAGGTGTATGTGGTGATGTTGGACTTATTTTACTATTCAGCCTGCAGATGTCACAGATGGGTAGTACATTCCTTTATTCGATCTCATTTAAGACAGAACTATCTTCAATGAAGTCTGAAGTAAACAGATCAGCCGGTACAGCCACTACAGTCATCAACCGTTATAGTTCATTGTCTGAATTGATAAATGATACTGTCTTAGGGTGACCTTTTGATTGTTTTTGGTGGTACAGTAGTATAGTGTATAACATCCAAAACACTGGTTGGTTGTTTTTTTTGTCTGTGTTCCTTCCTTGTCATGATATGCTAAAGGCGGGTCGATGTTATTCTGCTTCAAAATGTTCTTTTCAAATTCCAGAAACGATGGTTACATGATACGGTCACCTCGGAGTGTCTATTTATCACGTTTCCCCTAAATGTGATAATTTCCAAGTTTCTTCTAGATTTAAGTTGCATAACCGTGATGTTCCATGGTATGGTATAGCATTTTAATAGACCAGTGAGTCTTATACTCCACTCCATTCTGTTTGAGATTCCAGATGAGGTTCGATAGTGATGTGGAGTGCCTTTTGTGTATATTAGAAAATGATATGAGATAGTTACACAGACGATTGTTCATGGTGCCTCCGGTGCCACTAGTGTACAGGAATTTCTGCGTACCTTCCTTCACCTCACATTTGTAAATTACATTCTTTATTAGCTAGTTGTTGTTAAACCTGAATTCGTCTTTACGTCTACAGTTACATGTGACATTTTTTTTTCGTTCTCCCAGTGGAGTAACTACTGGTGGTCTTCTTTTCTCTTCCTCCTGTAATCATGTATTCATTTTCTTTATGTATAGATTGAACAGCCAATTGCGATTGCTTCGTATACATGTATGTATGTATGTATGTATGTATGTACGTGTGTGCATATATATACATATATATATATATATATATATATATATATATATA
>NC_068987.1:37897481-37900610 GCF_001194135.2 Octopus bimaculoides
ATATATACATATATATATATATATATATATACAGATAGATATCAATGATGTCTTTTGATCTTTCCATTTGTAATTGGAATATGAGATTGGTATGTTGTTATTTCATCATGGTGAAACTTAGAAGTTACAGTCGTTTTCAATATTGAATAAATATGTATCTTCAGTATTGTGTAACATTTTCAATCAATATATTTATTATTTTAAATACTGAATATGAGAATTAAAAACAAATATCGACGGTCCCTTTCGAGCCACAGGTTCATAAGGCCGTTTTCTTGGATTCTGTGGTATATGTATCCCCACCACATGGACGGGACGCCGACCCGTCACGGGTTACTCATTTTTGCCAGTTGAATGCTAGAGTAACGTAAATGGAGTGTTTTGCTCAAGAACACAATGCCCAGTCTAAGAATCGAAACCACAATCTTACTATCATGAGTGCAACACTCTGACCGCTAAGCCACGCAATTCCATGAATATAACATGCTTATCAATTAAACCTGCACACGCATACTCAGACATACACATACACTCACACACACATTCACACACACACACGTGCACACACACATAAACACGAACACATGTATATATATATATATATATATATATATATATATATATATATATATATATATTGTGGTTGCTCCATCTTCGTAGATGATTGCCGTCTCCTTGTGCTTCATTATTCTCAAAGGTATTTCTGACTTTTATATTTATGACTTTCAGATGAACTGTTCAGGCTAGTTGCAGATCTGCATGGTTTGAAGCATAGGTCACAGACGGAAGTGGTAACTTAATGTGTATTTCCAAATAGTTAGATCTGCAGACGTCGCTACTCTTCCATCACCATAGGAAACTTCAGTGGATGGTATGACAAATGAGGTCACCATAAATTGACATCTGTAGCTCAGTGGGTTATAGTGATAAACGCTTTTGCAACACGAGTACCACTATTTGAGTCACCATGATTGATTCCTAGTGACAAGCCGAAACGAGGCGACCACTAATCACTTGAAGCTGCAAGTTTTGCATTAAAGTGTCCCTCTTCTAGACGGATGCTGTGACAACAGCTAGGAGCCCCTCACTCCAAGGGTTTTTACTGCGCGCCCTGACACCAACCAAGGGTATTTTTGCGTTTCCATGCTCAGATGGAAAGTCATTACATATGTTATTTAACCCATAGCTGGGACCTTGACAAGTGCTACTACTCCATGTCAGATCTGAAAGCAATAGAGACTAAGAGGTGGTTCCATGCTCCTCAAAACTCTTGAACTCCAGAACCAGATCCCTAGTTTAAACTCATACATGCATACATTCATACATACATCACAAATGAACACAGAAGATGTAACTGGTATTTTACGCTTATACAATGCACACTGATTGCCGTAATTACGTAAGCCAGTTAGCCCTAATACGCCACACAATACAATCAACTAACTTGCTCAGCATTATCAGCTTAAAGAAAATTGTAAACTATTACGTACACCAGTGTGTAAATTAAGTAGAGAATAAGTGAGAGGTTAAGAATGCGTTAGAAAGGAGTGAACTGGGCTGGCGATACGAAAACTATCATAACCACACCTACTCCCTATACACGCTCCGCTAGACACGAACGCACTCAAACACGCTCGCTTATGAACACATACACACATACAGTAAGAAGAGTAGAACAGGAAAGAAGCAGGCTCCAAACAATATAGTTTCAATACTAAGAACAAATTAATACATATTTTCCGGCATATCAGACGCGCTTTTTTACCAAAAATTTCCCCCAAAAGTCATTGTGCGCCTTGTATGCTGAAGGTCAGTCTTGGGCAACGGACAAGTGTTAGTTTTCATGATGCAGTAGGCCTATCAGTATCTATTCTTCACTCTAAATATGAAATACCAGCAACATATGACAAACGAATGCCTCTATGGAAACCTACCGAAATTTAGCGAGAACATCAGGTAAAGGCAGCTGCAACTATCTGGTCACTACGTGCGTTACTCTGAACTGGAAGCATTCAAAGTACTCTTGTGGAAAGTGCCACTAAAAAGCTATTACTGGCCGTCAACATAGCGCTCATCAAATTCATTGTCAATGTTATATTCAAACATACCCTTCTCATCGGGATCATAATGCCATCTAAGTCAGAGGTGTCTGCTTCCTCATATTAAGGATTCCTTCTGTGCTCTGGAGGGAATTGCGAAAGCCACATATTTTAAGAGACCGTAAAACTCTCCGTTTATACCGCATTCCCAACATTTTTTTCATTCACTGGCAAACCTGAGCTATTGTAGGTTTCTACATCCGACCTATTGGTGTTAGTTTATCCCATTCCTCCCGCATCCATTTATCCCATTCCTCCCGCATCTAATACATAAAAGGTTTGTTTATTGACACATCGAGGGGTTATACTTGACCTGTTAATCTCCCAGGTTTTACAGCCAGTTGAGTGTTTAATCTATTTTCTCTGCTATTGGCGGCCTTTATTACATGATTTGTAGCGTCCTTGTGTAGCATCCATTTAACCCGTTTGATAATTTCTTTGTCAGTGTCCATGTTTCACTTCCATATAAAAGCACTGATTCGACAGATGCAATGTACAACTTGATTTTGATTCGCCTGTGCAATTTGGAATACCAGACCTTCTTTAGTTTGTGACCTGCGGTCCATGCTTGAGCCTTCCTGACCGTGGTGTCTGCATCCGAACTGCTCACTCAACCACTTCAGTACTTGCAGTTTTCAACAACGTTCTATTTGGAACCGCTCAAAACAAACAGAACAAAATAAAGCCAGAATAATTTAGATGTACACTCAGTTGTTTCTTGAATGTTTGAAATTGATGTAATCCCAAACATTTTTATAGAAAATTGTGAAGTAAGATTCAATATGCACACATACATACATTCATACATACATACATGCATACACACGGAAAAATATGAGCGTCTGTGCGCACGGGCGTTTGTGAAATATGTACAAACGCAGACACAGTTTTAATTGATGTATTTATGTATACATACATATGTATGCTGCTTGTATATACATTTATATCGTATTTGTGAATGTACTTATATATATATATATATATATATATATAAGACAGATAGATAGATAGATAGATAGATAGATAGATA